>NC_052356.1:18091838-18113830 GCF_009727055.1 Benincasa hispida
ACGACATTCTTATTGACATGGGAAGGTTGATCGCAGGGCAGATCAGAGCACTAGTGGGGCATATACAAGGGCAGTACTTCTTCCCGTGGATCGTCTTAAGTTTATGCCTAAGTGCGGGTATAGGCATTGTTGAGGAGCCCATGCCAGAAGTGCACGGCCTCTCAGATTTGCCAGCAAAGAGACTACGATTGATTTGAATGCGTCGCAGGAACCCAGACCAAAAAGAAGAAAAGGAGAAGATAAGGGAAAAGAGAGGGTACATGAGTCACTAGCGCATGATCCAGAGCCCATAAACCCTCTTCCCTTAGTCATCATTTCTCCAAGCCCTCCAAGCCCACCAGCGCAAACTTCCTCCCCTCTTCATGAACCTATTACCAACCTTTCTCTTATTCTCAACTCTCCTATTCAACCAGCAGCCCCACCTTCACCGACAACTTCATCACCACATCCCATTACCCCACTGCCGCAAGTTGATGACCCACACGCTTTGGGTGAAGGCACATCTACCCAACCCCAAAACGGTGCTGGCGAGACATTGCAGGCACAACAATGGAGCGCATTGATGAGATTCAATGCAGTGCTGCAACTTCAAGGGAAGCACTCATCAATATCTAGCGCAGTATGCACAGGATCTTCCAACAGCAGCGGCAAATAGCGGAGCGCAATCAAGAATACTTCAACTTTCTCACCGCCTATCTGCATGGTCCGATGGTCCACATCTAAGGTAGCCCTTTATTTTTTACGATGGCTCTATTGCACCACCTCAATACCCTCCACCAGATCCTCTACTCCTCAACCTTAGTTTTATTCTTTCTTCAATTTTAAGTTTTAATGCGCCCATTCTTTAATTGTATTCAATTCTTTTATTATTTTGTAAGTTAACCAAATTCTTTGACTCTTGTACAGGTATGAGAACATTTTGTTTGTAATGCGACCATTTGTAATATATTCGCACACTTTGTTAACAGTCAATACAATCAAAGTACATAATTCACTCTACTCTTTGCCTGTACCTCTTTCTTTATCTTCCTTTGTTAATCTTTGCTATATTTGTACTCTTGTATTTTTATGATCTTCATTGCGTTGCTATGACTATTATATGTTACACTTAGAAATATTTCCCATACTTAGTAAATTTTGACTAACACTTAGTTAACTCTTAGTTTAGTAGTACTTTACCTTCTATCTTTCAAAGTCCTGCTCAAACCTTCTTTTTGAAATTTTCTTCTAAGTGTTTGTCTAATCTATCCAAACAACGCAATGAGGACCTTGTTCATCTTTAAATTTGGGGGTGGGGAAGGTCTGAGCAGATGAAATCAGAAATATGCAGTATTTCAGAAAATGCCTCCATTTTCATTTTGTTTAAAGAAAAAACAAAAAAAAAAATATTTTGCAGAATTCCAATGTCAGCGCAAGGGAAAATTTCAAAACTGTTCCCAACCTGATAAGAGTTTAGTTGTGAAAGGAGCCTGCTCGTAGTTGGATGTTCGTATGACACCTGTAGGAGCAAGCCAAAACGAAGGTGGGTTTCCAAGAACGACGTTGTATAAACCAAAAGGAAAAAAAAAAGAACGCAAGGGACAACTCCTCTTATTATCATGAGTTAAAGTTAGAACTGGCACACTACCATAGTTGGATGTTCGCATGACACCCGTGGGGACAAGCCAAAACGAAGAGTGTAACCATGTCCAACTGTCTCTAAGTGAATAAATGATGCAAAGTGTTGCTCACCGCATATAGATACATCAAGTTGTTTTGATAAATAAGAGATAAACTTTCTATTTTAAAAACTCGAAAAGTGTCTTTGAGTAGTATTTTGTTACATAGAAGAATAATGTAAGGCTGGCTAAGAATTAGCAAGGATAGGAGGAAAGTGCGATGTCAGGTAATGTGCCTAAGTGTAACATTCGGAACAGCCAATAATCGCAGAAATATATGATAGGAATGGAGCATGATTGCCTTAGTAGAAGATATGCTTGAGAACAAGCATATATCTAAATTTGGGGGTGTGATAACTTATAGAAATACAAGCTATTTATGCCACCTTATCTAGATATTACGGTCAAAAGTTAGTAATTATGCGCCAATTGTATGAAAATTAACCTAGTATGAAAATAATTATAAATGTTTGCAATTACACCAACTAACGCTAAAAAGATGGAGGACAAGCCAAACTTTACTCTGTTTTGTAGGAGACCAAGTCACCGCTTGCACTCAAGGCACATGAGAAACCAATCAACGCATCTCTGTCACATTGCACCCATCGATCAACCATGAAGAGACGATTACCGAAGTAACGGCGCAATACGACAGTTGGTCCAGAGATACGCTTCGACCGCATGCGGTAATAAAAACAAACACCGCATGTGAACCCATGATCGAAAGATGCAACTGAGCAATGCGAGAGCGGAGGATTGAGACACGTGTACAACTAACGGTTGTGCAGAATTGGTGGTCTGATTGCATAATAGAAGGAATAATATCTCTCCATCTGTGGAATTACCATAACCATCACATGGGGACCACAAGGCCGTAGTCCAAGGATCTGCTCCTATAAATACCTCAGTGATTTCAGAGAAAAGTATGCTATTGGATACTGGGCTAAGTGCTGTAAGATTTTAGAGAGAAAAGGCTGAGCTGAGTGCTGAAGAGAAGAAATCCGGGAAGAGAACGAGATAAGGCTCAAGAGATAAATCTCAGATCCGACCTGTCATATACCTGATCAAAGCTCTGTGTAGAGACCCCTGCTACCGGTGGAGTAAGCCTAAGAGGGAAGCTCTTTCTGCCATCGAAACCATCCGATCCGGAAAGCAGATGTCCATCGAATCTGTGCCAAGACATTGGAACTGGATTGTATCTATTCTATCTCTCTTTCATTGTATTCCATATTTTCTTTATCTCTTCATTCACATATCATTTATCAAACACTTAGTAGAAATATTAAATGTTTCGATAGATTTCGTTTACCATTTTCTGTCTATTTTCGTTCACCCAATAGTCACTTTCTTCATGATGTTTTCTTAATCCCTTAATGAGCAATATGAATCACCAAGAACTTAATATGTATTAAAGTTATAAAATACATTTAGCTAATGCATGCTAGACGATATCTTCACTTGTGAGAGCAGAAGTGAAGATGTCATTCTAATCTATCGAGAGAAGGTCAGAAGAGTGCGTTAACTAAAGCGAGTAGTACTTTCAGACATAGAAGCAACCTTGTGTTCATTACGTTAGACTCTGTTTCACCACAGACATGTGGGAAACGCGGCCGATCGCTGAGAGGTGTACGCCAAGAGAAGAATAGAACAGTATTTGTACTTTCAATTCAATTAAGAACTTGCGTTGTTTGTAATACTTATCTTTCTCTTTCTAATATGTTCACAAGACTTGTCGTCACATCCCACGTCTTTGCACAACCTTCACAGCCAGCCTTAATCCTAGTATCTTGCACATAAAGCCTGTATCTTGTAACATCTAGTTTAGGTTTATTGTATTTTTATGCCTTATCGCATCTTTACCGCTTTCCTTTATTTTAATGCAATTTACATACTAGGCACACGTTTTATAAAGAATTAAAAACCTAATCGCATATACCATGAACATACCGCAATAACCGACACCGCTTCCCTGTGTTCGACCTCGGATCATACCGAGAAACTTACGGTGGAATTACACTTGGTTCCATCATAAGGAAACTTGTGACAACGCAGGGCATACTACCTGAGCAATCCCTAATTAATGCATAAATAGTAATAGTATCGCATCATTGTGAGCATTTAATATTATACATACCGAACGCGTTACACCCATGCGTCGATATTATGTTGAGTGCTTTACTATGCGTCGAGTGGGAAGCCATCTATGTGTAAAGCACTGTACGAAGTACTGCGAAGTAGCCATGCGTCGAATGCACTAGCCAATGCACCGCCTATGCGAGCGAGGCACGCCCACGCGGCCATCGGAGCATGCTTATGCGGCAAGCGCGCAAGTGCCCTAGGCAGCACGCCCTGCGTCGATGGTCAGATGTGCAGTCATGCTTGTGGCTAAGAAGCAACCTATAAGCTATGCGTCGAGGGTGAATCGGCCCTATGCATTGGTGATGGGCCACTGGCTAAGTGAGTAATTTATGAAGGGAAAGAGAGTTGTTATGCTTTATGGATAGAAGGTAAGGCTAATTGTGATGGAAAAATTCAAGGAAGATGCCAATGGGTATAACGAGACATAAGTCTTAATCAATTTAATAGAGAAATATTTAAGTATTTTAAGTGATTTACGGTGGCAAAGGAGGATCACACAAAGTCTAGTAGGGAAGCGTGGACAAAGGAGATTTCATTGCAATTGAAGATTTATCAACCTAAGCAGCGAGGGTGGGGTGAAGAAGATTTCATGAAAAACGGAGATTTTTGGCTGGCAGCTGAGATGGAACAAACTCAAGCTAGGCTGGTAGACTAAGTGTGGTAGCTCCAATGTGAGAGAAATGAGTTGAGATTTCACCCCCCCCCCTCCATGGGGTGAGTTTGGAATTGCTATAAATAGGGTTTGGGCAAGAGGAATTTTTTCATACCATGCACTCTAAATCTAAGTGTTTGAGAGCATTATTTGAGACTTATGTTTCGAGTTATTGGTTGCAATTGATTGGAGATCAAAAGAAACAAAGGTTGCATTGGTGAGACATTCAGTCAGCCGGACGACAGCCAGTCCACCCTGCGCGCATGCTCTGCAGGCTGGTATCCCATCCGCACACTCACTCGACGCATCCCGCGCGCTGACTAGTTCAGCTGCCTTCCTCGAGCGACGCAGTCAGCGCCAACGCAACGCAAGCCAATGGTCAACCACCGTGCGGCACAACCGCCCACCCTGTATACTGCCCAACACCCAGCTGCCTATTACGGTCAAAACCTCTAAAGAGGCTATTTGAGGATTTTGAATAAATTGGAGTAGAGTAAGTTGGTGATTTTTCATTATATAATGGTATTTTGGTAGACATTTATTATTGGATATAACAGTATTATTGAGGAATTTCTATTGAATGGAGAAATTTCTCGGAAGGTATCCTCAAGGGTGATTTTTATGTGGAAAACTTGCTTGCGGTAGTTGTTTACTTAGTTTTATTCGTTGAATATAGTGGATAATGGCTATTGTAAGTGCAAATGACATGCTTATGATGTTAATGTTGTTTTGCCATGATATTGTTTGTGATTTCTATGGAAACTGAGATTATACCCGGGACTAGATAAGTTAGCATGCTTAATAAAGGTGCTTGGCGGGGAAAATTTGGTCGGCCTCAGGTCGGCGGGGAAATAAATAGTCGGCTGACGAACAGTGAAATTGTCAGTACTAGGCATGACTAGCGGGAAAAAGATTTGTCGATGTGACATTGTAGGAAAGTGGGTTCTAGGAAAAGTTTCCATAAAAGTTGTTTGATTGTAATGTGTCCATGATATGAGACGATGCACGTATAGCATGAAACTGGAGGATGAGATGACATGAATGGTACAATGATTCACGTATAAATTGTAATTGGATTGTGATTATGTGATGACTCCCAAAGACATATGTTTTTTGGCAAAGTGATTTATTATTTTAAAAGCACAAACACTCATTGGTGACTTAGTAGTCACACTCTTCCCAAAATTTCTTATATCCCCCCCCCCCCCCCACCGGTTAGCAAAGGAGAGCGTCTCAAGAAAGGAGTTATAACCACCACAAACCAGGCATTGGTAATTCTCAGGGCCGGCTTCGGGAATGTAATAAAGAATATTAGAAATTGAACTATGTGTATGAAAGTTAGATAGGTGTTAGTAAACATTGTTGAAATTTTAAATAGATGGGGGGGGGGGGGGAATGTTAATTTAAAATGTTGCTTGGAATACTACTGTGTACTCATGCTCCTTCCAAGTCTTGGGGGCTAAGGCTAGGGAGGAGGGTGTGACAGAGGATCTCGGCTTTAGAGGGCAATCTCGCTGATCTCGCTCTGAGTCTCGCTGATCTTCATCTCAGAAGGAAATCTCGCTAGAACTGGGGTGCAAGTTATCGCTGGTAAGGCGTGAGTATCGTCTAAGGATGAAAGTTTCCTAAAAAGCTTGATCTCGCTCTAGAGGATCTCGTTGATCTTACTCTAGAGGATCTCGCTGACCTCGCTCATGGGGATCTCGCCAGTAAAGTTGTCTTTGTTGATGAAAGTTCCTTTAATAAATGAATTAATTGAGGTATTTTACTAAGAATTCCAAGTAGTTTAACCGGGAATTATGTCTTTTCATGCCAAGAAGAGCTATGAGGGGCGTATAAACCATTAAGGGCTTGACGAGCGGTGAGTGACTAAGTGAATTATTGTCTCCAGTACTTATGCATATAAGATTAAGTAAGTTACAGTGACATGAATGATGAATTTATACTCCTTCAAGCAACAAATGGTTGGAGAATAACTTAACGCATGTTTCCCGGCTTGTATATGTGTAGCATAGGCCAAGGTATGTCATGTAGTCATTACAAAAGTTCAGTTTTGATGTTGAAATATGCTTCCTAGAAGAAGGCTATGAGAAAATGAGTCCTTGTGTAGATGGTTGGCAATGGAACTTAACTTGATGCTATAAAATACCCCAGTACCGAAGGACATTTGAGAAGGTACTGACCAACTTGATACCGAAGGACATTTGAGAACGTATCTTAGTAGCTCGATATTGAAGGACAGGTTTGAGAAGGTATCTGAGCGGAAGTACCTAAGGTATGACGGTACTTAGTATGGACACGTGCACGTAGGCAGTTCTAAATGAGAGGCCGAATTATGGGTCTCTTGGTCGGTAATAAACGTTGGGAGCTAGAGCATTTAGGCTCGTTCTCAACTGGGGAATAATGATGTTTGATGATATATAAGAATGGTTTAAAGCTACATTTAGAGACAATTGCTTGAGATACTCATTAGTTATTTACATGCTTAGAGTAATGTAATGCATAATGTATACGATTTTATAGTCGCTCACTAGGCTTTTAGCTCACGAAATTTCGGTGTTTTCCCTTCTCAGGTAGTGGTCAGATTCCTCAGGGTTGATCCTGCTGCTGCTTGCCACTGAAAGACTCGGCTTATTAAGAGGCCTTAAGTTGTTGATCTGTTTATGTACACATGTTTTGAGAGGGACTAGGGCTCTATTAGAGATGTTTGGGCCCATCCGTGAATGTTTCTCCCCTTAGATGTTATATCATAGCTGTATGCATGTGTTTATATGATATTTTGTTGAACTTTTTGAGAGGCGTACCATATTCATACATTATTAATGTTTAGCAGGTTGGCACTTAGATTAGAGGGCTAAGGTGGTAGGTACTGGCAGCAGGGCTAGTAACTACCACAGTTATATCCTCGTTTAGATTAAGAGGGTAATTTGAAAAGGGGTGTGACAAGAAGTGACCTTCGTACAGAGCTTCAACGGCGGGGGTTGAAAGGAATCCTTGCCCAGAGACTCACCTCTCGACCTTGTCTCTTGATTCTTCCTGGATCTTCTCTGGAAATAGCTTCAGACCAATCTCTCTCTAAATCAGTATACATGTTTCTATGTATTCCAGAATATACAAGTATCAAGTCTTCCCGTATCGGGTATCCTGTATTCTCATATATCTTTCAATGGAATTGCAGAAGCTATTTATAGGCGAAGCTTTGACTCTTTGCAGTGTGGTCCCCACTTTATTGTTAAGGCAGTTCCTGAAATGGTGGAGTGAATATTCCTTCTGTCACGCAATCAATCCCGTCAGAAATGCACAACTGACAGTTGTACACGCATCTGAATCCTCCACAATTGCGTTGCTCTTTACATCTTCGATCGTTTGCCCACATGTGGTGTTGTTTTTTTTATTACTGTTGATTTGAAATTAGTCGTATGTTGTGCATGCATGATGATGTGCTACAAGCTCATGTTGCCATAAACTCGTAACGCTAAATGTAATCTTATGCTATGTTAATGATCATGCACATTTTATGTGATACTGTTTCTAGATATATGCGTTGTCAACTATATGCTTGTAGTATGCTATGGAGTAATGCGTTGTCACAAGTTTCCTTGCTCTGAACCAAGTATAATTCCAACGCAAGTTTCTTAGAGTAATCCGAGGTCGAACACAAGGATTGTTTTCATCAACGTGTTACTTTTGTGATACATGCGACCGGTTTTTACAATTAATAAGAATTGGGTTTGTACATGAATTTAAAGTTACGGTAAAATAAAGTTGCGTTAATAAACTAAATTGCGATGAAGATAAACCTAAGCTAATGTGATACAAGATACAAGATACAAGGTATATATGATGTTGAGTTCGAGATGACTATGAAGTTAATACAAAGGATCGTGGTATGCGATGGAAAATCTTTATGGATGAATTAGAAGGAGAAAGAATAATTAGTACAAATGTTGCAAGTTTGTTAATTGCGTTAAAGATGTAACTAAAGTTCCGCTTTCCCTTGGCATACACCTCTCAGTGATCAGTCGCATTCCCATATCTCTATGGTGAAACAGGAATAAAGATGGTGACGCAAGGTTGCTTCCATCTCTGGAAGTACTTCTTGCTTTAGTTAACGCATTCTTCCAACCCTCTTTCGATAGGTGGAATAGCATCTTCACTTCTACTCTCACAGGTCAAGATGCCGTCTAGCATGCCTTGACTAAACTTAATTATTTCCTTAACCCAATTAATTTACTTGCTTAATTATTGCTAATTACCCATGGGATTAAGAAAACGTCATAGAGAAAATGAATTATGGATGAACGGAAATAGACAGAGAAATGATAATGGAAATGATCATAACATTCAATACTAAGATTAAGCATCTGATACATGGTGTGAATGATAGACTAAGGAGATGAATACAAGTGATGATAAAGAGTTAGAAACAAATACATAAGAGTGTCAACGCCTTGACACAGATCTGAATGGTGGTTTTGCTTGCCAGCATGTGGAATGGATGAACAAAAGAGCTTTCCTGTCAGGCTTGCTCTGTCTGGTAGACAATGCAATGTCAGCGCTTGTACTAATTATTAATGACTAACACTTAGTTAATTCATGGCTATAACGCTGACATTGCATTGTTTAGACAGAATAGACAAACACTTAGACAAAATTTTGAAAAGAAGGTTTCAGTAGAATTTTGAAGGATAAAAGGTAAACTAGTGCTATAGCCATGAATTAACTAAGTGTTAGCAAGAAAATACAAAGTGTGGGAAATGCTACTAAGTGTATGCATATTATACATCATGGTAGCGCAATGAATTAACACAAAGTAAAAGATCAAGAATATTGATAATAATGACAAGAAGAGGCTAAGGCATAGGGAAAGAATTGCTACTGAGTTGTATTGAAATTAACTATGTATACAAAGAATTACAATTAACGCTATACAAATTTTTTTTATGTACAAAGAATCAAAGAATTAGCTTCTATACAAATAAAAATAATGAATGAAGTTTTCTTTTGTATTTGATTCAGACGGGTGCACGATTAAAAATTAACACCACGCTTCCATTAATAGAAATGCATATTTGCAAAGGACGGGCAACAACACATGTATCATCGCAACACACCCCTTAACTCAACGCATTTCTGGAGGATGGGCGCACGGTACTTCTACCAGTGCAACACTACCTCAACATAGTGCGTTTTCACTAAGGACGGGCTAACAATACATACGAGCGCAACACACCCCTCAGTGCAATGAATTTGAGTTGGATGAATGCAAAGTGTATCGTGTGTCACAAAATGCACCAATCATCGCATTGCATACCAAAATTTATTTTTCCTTTTTAATTCATCAATAACGCAAGTAGAAAAGACTTTGCGGTGTTCATTGTTTTATTCATTCCTTCACAAAAATTTTAAGAACAGCGCTACTAATGCATACAAATTAAAGGAACTAAACATGACATGGAAATACATAAAGCTTTAAGGGCTAATTCTAATAAGCAGTAAATAATGCAATTTAGAAAGCAGTAAATGAAAGCTGTAAAGAAAGAAATTAAACATAGAATTAAGATATGGACCAAAAGACAATTTTCCATGATGAAAACAATCCACACCTCTGCAGGTGATCTTATTCCTTAAGTTCCACTGATCCTTTAATGAACAATTGGTTTAAGGTCCAACCTATAAACTGAACCCCTCTCGGGCCAAGGAGAGGGTGGGGCCCCTTGTTTAAGACCTGGATTCAGTACTAAAGGGAACAACCTATCTACTATCCCTATAATGGGTAGGAGTGAATTGCGTCTTACACCCTATTTTCTTAACTATCCACCTGATCTTACCCCTGAAATGGGAGGGTTATTGGACCAGCGATGATGAGCTGCCCTCACCTATGCAGATCTAAGGATAATTTCGAGTGAACAGGAGTTCATAGTTAGCTCAGGATTAAAATTAAGTTACCTAGGTCATCAATTAACGAAATAGTCAGTTTTATACATAAAACGGTATTTAGAACATAAAAAGTGACTATTTCATGGTTTAGTCTTATGCAAACTCATTGCATAGGATGCCCCCACTCACATATCTCTATATGAACGATTTAGGATCACATTGTTTGTACTAACTACAAAGTGGGCCGCATCCATAGTGTCCCCAAAACAAGGCGCCCAACCTCATTCATATACTATAGACCATTTTGGCTATTTATTTGAACTTGATCCACATTTATGTCACTACATAAAGTTCAAACTAAATTAAATAGCCTTAGGACCTTAGTTTATTGGATTCAAGATTACAATTTCAATAACAACTTTATCGAAAAACAAAACGGAATATGTTTATTAATTTACAAACTACGAGTTTTAGGACATAAAATCCATCATTTTGTTCTCTGTAGACTTTCACTCATATGTATCAAAGAGGTCAAGATCTTGCAAAATACATTTTAGGGAGATTGTGTAATTGAGTTAGTTCCTTATCGTATATCACTCAATTTTAGGTTCAGCTCAAACACTTGTGGCTGGTTGCCCAAATCAGAATACATCTGAGTTACACTATACCATAATTCCTTAGCAATAGAGTAACACATTTAGTTACAACTAATGTCTTCAACCATGGAATTGACAAGCCAAGTCATAACAATGGAGTTTTTAGCGTCCAACCTAGCGAATGAAGAGTCATCTAGGCTAGGGGCGATTTTTTATCCCATGATGTAACCAATCTTCCCCTGTCCACGAATATACATCCTAACACTTTGGGACGAACAAAGAAAATTATCCCCATTAAAATGAATGGTGATTATTTGGATAGTGGGACCGGTTGAATGTTGAGATTGATGTCCTAATTCTCCTGGTAGTCTCATAGTTTGTAAACACTTTGTGAACATATTGTTATTAATAAAATAAGTGTCATTTTATAAGAATTTACTCAATCCAATAAACTAAGATTCGAGGTTATTTTATGTAACTTAATCATGTATGTGGAGACATACAAGTGGATCATGCCTTAAATAATAACCTAAATGGTCTGTAGTATAAGGATAAAGAAGGGATACCTTATCCTGGTGACACTATGGATATGACCTGCTTTGTAGATGTTACAAGTGTTGTAAAGTGCTACAAATGGTATGATCCTGACCATTCATGTGGAGACATGCGAACGGGGTATCCTATACAAAGAGTTTGTATAAGACCGGACCACAAGATGATTAGTCTTTTTATGTAACGTCGTTGATAATTGAGACTTACATTTTACTAGGATGACCATAAGTGACATGACCTTAATCTTGAGTGAGTTGGGAACTCCTGTTCATGAGGGCGGTCCTTTGATTTGTATGGGTGAGAGTAGCCAGATTGCCAACTCAATAAACCTACCATTTTGGGGATTCGTCTGATTGGGGAGCTGGAAACTCAGCTACACAAGACAAAATTCACTCCTTCCCCGAAGCAGGGGTAAATAGATAAATTGCTCCTTTAAGGGCTGATTCTGGGTCTTGAACATAATGGCCACACCCTCTCTTGGGAAGAGAGAACTCGATCATAGTAGGACTATGACTTATTGTTTATTAGTGGAATCAGTGGTCATTAAGGAGTTAGATGTAACTACAGGGGAAAAATGGTAAATTGGCCTAGCTGTACTTACGAGTGATTTGTGAAGGGTCATCGCGGTGTTGACTGGTTATATCCAATGGATAGAGACATATATCTGTAGTGCGAAGAGTGCAACTGTCGATCTTTAGTAGAGTGACCAACAGTTAACAGATGGTGGATCTCGGGATTAAAGAGTTTAGTCAGTTATTCACGTACTGATGGAGCTTCAAGCTACAGGTCCATAAGGTCCCCTTGGTAGCTCAATGGGTTCAAGTTTAGAATCAGATTTTGGGTTAGTTTAAAGTGTTCAAATTAACAAAAGAAAATTTAATTATATGTGATATAATTAAATTAATTAAATTATATGTGATATAATTGATATGATGTATTAGATACATTAATGGGAGGAATTAATATAAATATGATTTATATTAAATACCATAACATAAAAAAAGAACTATGGTTTATATGTTTCATATGATGAAATATTAAAACTATAGGTTATAAATATAATATGATAAGTTGGTTATCATATTTATTTATAATATATTAATTATATGATAATTATCCTTTTTCTTTAATAACCAATTGAGTGGGAGGTTATTGGAAGTTATGGTAACTGTGCCATAAAAGGAAAATGATTTTCCAAAATTAGTAGATGATTCATTTTTGTCGTTTGACAAAAGAAAGGACTATCGAGTAAAAATGTTTACTAAATGATAGTGTCTCACAGCCTACACGATCGAGTACCGAGTTTACTATACGATAGTTAATCACTTACTCGTTGCTACACGATTGAGTAGCAAAGTCTATATGATAGGCTTCTCCTTTCTAAATGATCGAGTATCTAGTCTATGTGATAGACTTCATCCATCTCCCACTTATTCGATCGTCTACCTCCTCCTTTCCTCTAACCAAAGTCATACAGAGGCCACAACTCCTGGATTCTCACACGAGAATACCAAGGTAACTCTTGTGGTGGTGTTCTTATTTAGTTCGAGGGTCGAGGATTGAGTTGGACTCGATAGTGATCGAGGATTCATCAGTTCCTGCTGTTGGTTGTTCTATTCGTTGCATTCGAATACTTCTTTAGACGTGTTCGAGATTGATCGAGGGATACTTGAAGAAAGGTTCTTTAAAGGTTTGCATACTTTATCCCTTGTTTCTTCATTTATAAGAAGCATGCTGTAATTTATAGTTGATGCATAATCTGTTCCAATAGACTGTAATTGTTGTCTTCTTTCTCAATGGGATTTGGAATGATCCACTTTCACTCACTGGATCTCTATCTTTAGATTTCCTTGAATTGGTATTAGAGCTAGGTTGTTCTGATATTCCAAATTCCATTGCTGTATTAAACTTATTTTATAGTCTTGGTGGGTTTTAAGTGTGTTCTACAATGCATTTAAGTGTTAAGTGTGTTTGTGGATGGTTTGATGGATGTTTTAGGATGATTGCCTCTATTTTAATGATTTCTTTTACATTTAAAAGTTAATTTGTAAGGCCCCCTTCATTTTTGGGCATAATTAACTTGTTATCAAGTCTGTATTCAAAGTGTTCGAAGAGTCTTGAGTTGTTCGTGAAGAAGTTTCAAAGAAGCATGAAGATGCTGTTCTCATCGAGGAAGAAGAGGACCAAACGTTGGTTGTATCATGTAGCCCAGGCTAAACGATCATTTAGATTTGGCTAAATGATCGAGTAGAAAATTTCTAATCGATCGTGTAGCATTTACTAAACGATCGTATGGCTGATGCTAAACGAACGAGTAAAGTGTTTACTCCATCAGTTTGTGTTGGCTACTCGATCGTGTAAATAATGGGGGTAAATGATCGCTGAGTATATGATACTCGTTGCATGGTAGACGCGCACACTAAACGATCGAGTAGGCCAACATGCTTCATCGCGTAGTCACTGGCTACTCGATCCCTCGGTATGTGATACTCGACACTTGCTCCTCAATCGTCTAGACGATCATGCTTCATCGCATAGTTTTCGTCTACACAATCGTTTAGGCATGCGTTTAAACTTGGTGCGTTGCATGATCGAGCGGCCTTCATGCTTCATCGCATAGTAAAAGGTACTTAATCGTTGCTATACGATTATGGTTACTCAATGATAACGGGCAGAAATGCACGTTATTATAGTGCAAAGTTATAAAAAAATGCAGGATTGCGACGGTAAAAATATATAATATTGCGTCCAAAAGCATTAAGTTTGCAACATTGCAATTGCATGCGTCCATCGCATTAAAACAGCTAACTTATGTATTTTATGCGGGAAAATGCGTTGACGCAAGGTGAAATTGCGATCCAAGGAAATTAGTGTCCGAGCGCATAAAAGATTGCGACTGCAAGGCTATGCGATCATATGCGTTCGTGAAAATCCGCTCAAGAAGGTGGACGCATAAAGCTAGCGCATCAAGGTGGGCGCATCTGGGTGAAAGCGTAATAAATCACGATGGGACAGAAAGCTGATGACAGTCGATTCCAAATTAATTTGACAAGCCATTAACGACATACTGTAGTAAGTACACTCAACTTTTCGGGGCCAAATATTCAATGCATCAGACAGAGAATTAATGACATCCGATCAGTGCAATCATTTAAGAGAAAAATTTCTTCACCCTAAAACTCTATAAATACCAAAGGTCACCTTCATTGAAGGAGTTCGCTCAGTCCAGAAAATTCACCATAGATAACCGTAGTTTGTAATTTTAGATTTCTTAGAAGGCAGAAGCGAGTGAAGGGAGATTACACTGAAAGATCATCCCGGTGAACTTGGAAGAGTGCCGGGAAGTGTCGAAACCAAAGAGAGGGCCAACTCTTGCGGAAGCAAGAACATCTTTTGGGCAGAATAGAGATAACGCAGTGTAAAAGCCTTGGGAAGCAAGATATTGCTACTAGGCTCTCTACCTTTATTCTTCCATTGTCATTTTGTATTCCGAGCTTATTTATAAAATGGAAATTGCATCTTCATATCTGTCCACTCTCTTTATAGTACGCATGAGTAGCTAGATCTATCGAATAGGTTGAGAAGCACTTAGCTAGCATAACTTGGGATCTTCACTTTATGCGATCATCTTTTATTATGTATGCTTTATTTCTCCATTAGAGATACTCGGGAGGGTAGTCTAAGGATAGAATCTAGGCTTGGAAAAGTCAGATTAGAATCTAGGATCGGGAAAGTCAGATTAGAACTGCACAATCAAAAGATAGAAGCTTATGAATAAGTTCTATTTTCTATTAACGCATCATATGCACCCTAGAGATAGGATATGATCGTATGCAGTCACCTTGGCCTTGTGTGCATCTTTCATCATTGCATAGGCAAGAAGTAGAGACTTAGGAATAAGCTCTACAGACATTATCGCATTCATCGCATGCGTCCTAAAACTAGGAGCTATTGCATTTGCATTCGAAAATGTTTTGCTGTCGCATGAGTGTAGCATGATCGCATAGTTTGAACAAATTCTCAGGAAACACTAGCTAAAGACATTCTCAACCCGTCCCTCCGCATACTCATTATATCTTTCACGTAATTAACTATTTTCTCAAATCCGCCACATAAACTTTTTATACTTCAAACAAAATACCAACAAAACCATTGATTTAATTGTTACCGCAAAGTGATCTAAAATTACAATCGCATATTGTTTTCCTTAGTCCCTGTGTTTGACCTTGGGCTTACCAGTGATAACGGGCAGAAATGCACGTTATTACAGTGCTAAGTTCTTAAACAATGTTGGTTTGCGTTGATAAAATATGTTAGATTGCGTCCAAAAAGCATTAAGTTCATAACATTACGGTTGCATGCATCCATCGCATAGAAACAGTTAACTTTTTTTTTATGCATAATATGTGTTGACGCAAGGCGGAAAGTGTGATCACAAGAAATCAACAAACGAACGAAGTATTACCGCAAGGCTTTGCGGTGATTTGTGTTCACAAACATCTGCTCAAGAAGGATTGCCGCATAGAGCCGGTGCAACTTGGTGGGCGCATCTGGGTGAAAGGCATAATTAATCACGATGGGATAGAATGCTGATAACGGTCAAATCCAAATTAAGTTGACAAGACGCTAACGAAAACAAGTACACTCTGCTTTTCGGTGAAAAATATTCGGTGCATCAGTCAGAGAATTAAAGCCATCCCATCTGTGCAATCATAAGAGAGAAGCCGCCTTTCACCCCCAAGGCTCTATAAATACCAAAGGAAACCTTCAGAAAAGGAGTTTGGATACTTAGATAATTTTCTCCATAGTTAGAATAGCCTTGTCCATAGTTTTCCTTTTTATTTTAAGACAGAGCAAGAGAAGGGAAGAGACGCTAGAAGATCACTCAGGGCAACTCGAGAGAGAACTTGGAGGCATAAAAAGTAGAGAGTGGGCTGACTCTCGCGAGAGCGAGACTATCTTTTGAACAAGAGTAGAAAAGACGGTGTACAGGCCTAGGAAGCAAGAGATTGCTACCAGGCTCTTTATTTTCTTCTTGCATTGTTATTTTGTATTTCAACTTTATATTTATACAATGGAAGTTCTTATTCAACATCTGTTCACTCTCTTAGCATGTATGAGTAGCTAAACTTATCTAATGGGTTGAGAATAACTAAGCTAACATGACCTAGGATCTTCATCGCATGCAATTATCTTGTTTTATGCGGTGCCCAACACCCCTTTAGAGCTACTCGAGAGAAAGTCTAAAGAAAGAACCTGAGACTTGAGAGAGCTAGGTTAGAATTTAGACTCGAGAGAGAAAGATTAGATCTGCATAAACAAGAGATAGTGACTTAGAGATAAGCTCTACTTGTCAAACTACATCGTATGTACCCTAGAGATAGGTATGATATTATGTGGTTTCCTTATTTGTATGTGTGTCATTTTGTCATCGCATAAATAAGAATAAAGGCTTATGTGTAGGTCCTATAGACTTATCGCATGCGTTTTAGCATTAGAAGCCGTAGCATTCGCATCGAGAGATGGTTTACTATTGTATGTGTGCTGCATGATCGCATAACATGAACGCATCCTAGGAAGTGTTAGCCAAAACCCTTCTCAACCCGTTCACCGCATATTCATCGCATCTTCCGTTTTATTAACTCTTTTCTAAACTCCGCCACATTTGTTTATTTTTATTATCGTAAACAACAAACCAAACATGTCACACCCCCTCCCTAGCCTTAGCCTCCCCAAGACTTGGAAGGGAGCATGAGGATACACCAGTAGTATTCCAAGACAATATTTTAATTTAACATTTCCCCCCTTATTTATTAAAAACTTTAACATGTTTACGATAATCTATCTAACTTTCATACATATAGTTCAATTTCCTATATTCTTTTATCACATGATCGGAGCCGTGCCCTGAGAATTTACCAAGTCCCGGTGTTATGGTGGTTTGTAGACTCCTTCCTGAACGCTCCGCTTTGCTACCTGGGGGGGGGGATATAAGAAAACATTTGGAAGAGTGTGAGCTACTAAGCCCAGTGAGTGGTGCTTTTAAAATAATAATCACTTTGCAAAACATATTTTTGGGAAGTAAATCACATAATCACAATTTCAATATAATTTATGCATGATCATGTGTAAATTCAGTCAATCATCATCCTCCAGATCCATCCTATAGTTGGCATGTTCATATCATGTATATACTATCAATCATAACAACTTTTTATGGAAACTTTCCTATAACCCAATTTTCCCACCAATGTGCACATCGACAATTCTTTTCCCGCTAGTCATGCTTAGGTAACTTGACTATATTTCCTGCCGGTCATCACCGACTATTATTTCCCGGCGACCGAGGCCGACTATATTTTCCCGCCAAGTACCCTTTTTAAGCATGCTAACTTATGTAGTCCGGGTATAATCTCAGTTTCCATAGAAATTTCACAAACAATATCATGGCAAACAACATAACATCATAAGCATGCATTTTGCACTTACATATGCATTTATCCATATATCAACACATAAAACTAAGTAAAACCTCACCGCAAACAAGTTTTTCCACTAAAATCACCTTGAGAATGCCTTCCTGAGAATTCCTCCATATCAATGGAAATTCCTCAATTAATACTTGTATATCAATAAATAATGTCAAAATACCCAAAATACCATTATATAATGAAAATATCAGCTTACCCTACTCCAGTTTAGCCAAAATCCTAAAATTAGCCTCTTTAGAGGTTATTTGGATTGTGGTAGGCAGCTGGGCGTTTGGCAGTAGGCAGGGTGGGCGTGCTGTGCCACACAGGGGGCTGACGCGTTGGGCACATATTGCACGGTGGCCTATTACGCTGGGCGTGATGCGTTGGGTTAGCGCACGGGATACGTTGAGCGAGGTGCGTTGACGAGCGGACACAGCGCTGCAAGGCGTGTGCGTTGGGTGCTGGATGCGTTGGCTGGCTGTGCGTCTGGGCTGGCTCAATGCTTCACCAACGCAACCTTTGTTTCTTTTGAACTTCACTTAACTTGGCAGCCTAATAACTCGAACGTAATACTGTAAATATGCTCTCAACACAAGATTTTGGTGATGGTATGAATAAATTCCTTTCACCGACCCCTCTATTTATAGCCATTCCAAACTCACCCCTTGTGAAAACTCAACTCCCATTTGTCTCACTTTGGAGCTGCCAACACTTAGCCTACCCAACCTAGCCTTGAGTTGTTCTCACCTCAATTTTCTAGCCAAAATTTCCTTCACCCACCTCGTGCTTAGGGTGATAAGACCTTCATTGCTTGAAATCTCCTTTGTCCACCTTCTGCTAGAATTTTGTGTGAACTTTCTTTTGCCACCTAAATCACTTAAATACTTAAACATATTTCTCTACTTAAATTTTTAAGACTGATCATATAACTATTGGCATCTTCCCTTGGAGTTTTTCCATCAATTAGCCTTACCCTTTGTTCTTAACGCATAACAATTCACACTTCCTTCATTAGAGTCCCATTTAGCCATCGCATGAGTCGGCCATCACGAAACGCATAGGGTGGCCGCTCACCCTCGATGAATTGCTTGCTAGGTGTGCTTGCTCGGCCTACTAAGCATGGATGCATGGCGCTAACCATCGACGCATGGGTGTGCTGCTTAGGCGCTTGCGCACTTGGCCGTATAGGTGCGTTCGGTCGCATAGGTGCGTCTCGCTGCATGGGCGTGCACTTGGCATAAGGCATCGATGCATGGCTGCTTGGCAGACTCCACAGCGCTCGACGCATAGGATGGGCATCCAACTTGCCCACTTGACGCATAGGCAGGGCGCTCGGTATACATGCTTGACACATGGGCTGCGTGTTTGGCCACTGTGCATGCCCTGTGTGCTTGGCCTCGACGCATGGCTTGCGTGCCTAGCTTACTCAACGCATGCCCCTAATGCATGCCCTGTTTGTGTCTGCATGCCCTTGCATTTGTTGTATGCAAGCCCTTGGCCATTTTTCAAGTCTTCTTGCTTCCATCCTCCAAGCACTCTTGCGTTCAACATATTTAAGCCATCCATATGCATTTGGTCTTTTGGTCACCTTTTTGGATAATTTAGTATTAATGTTTTCCATTCTTTGCTCCAATATCCTTACTTAGGATTTTTCTTCTCTATTTAACCTCCCACTTTAGATTTAGTGTGAGGGTCTTACATTTACCACCCCCTTAAAATAATTTCGTCCTCGTAATTAAACGAAACTTAATTTACAACAGAACTTTTTATTTAATAATTTGCCTCATACAGTTTTATTACATCACGAACTTTATTCTAGTCTTCTAAAACTTTCTCTTTCCCTTTTCCCACGACCGATATATTGTCTTCCCTATCCTGAGTTATTCCATATAGTCTTCCCAACACCATTTTTCCTGTTTCCTCTTTTCTTCCTCCTATAGTTTATCCTCCTTTAACTGTCATTGATCTCCCTCTCGGTTTGTTTGATGGTTGTATATTTCCAGTATCCATCAGCTGGGGACATTCTCATTTAAAGTGTCCCAGTTTGCCATACTTAAAACACGTGTGTGATCTTTCTTGGGTTTGTTCCCAACATCTTCCCAGTGATATTTATTACAGACCGAACATCTTGGTTTTTGGTTAACGCTCACCATTGACTCCTTTATTTGTCTCTCCCATTCAGGGTCTGCTTTAGAGTTAGTAACTCCTCTTCTTTTCCATCCACTTCTACTTTCTACTCTGGGTGTAAAATTTCTTGGTTCTTCCCTCCGCCACCGACTCATTGATGAGTCTCTTTCTGGTCTTACTTCTTCTGACGTTAAACTTCTTTCTACTCTCATTGGGGCTTTTTTTAGTTTTGAAAATTCTCCCCATTCTGCGGTTGTTGTAACAGGAGTTTGAATCTCTTGTCTTAATCCTGTTTCAAACCTCCGACAGCGTTCCTTTTCATCCACCACTATGTTTAAAGCATACTTGGATAGCTCCGTATACTTTAATTCATATTCCGCTACAGTCATGTTTCCCTGCATGAGTTGTAGGAATTCATCTTGTTTCTTATCCCTGAATGATCAAGGATAGAATCTTTCGAAAAATGCTTTTCGAAATTCCTCGCAACATATTTCTTCTTGATTACCTCTCCTATTCTTTAGCAACTTCCACCAATCTTCCACCTGTTTTTGTAGCAAAAAGGTTGCAAGCCTTACCTTTCTGTTTTCAGAGCATCTCATCACCTCGAAACATTTTCTTATTTCATTCATCCACACTTCTACATCTGCAGGATCCTTTGTCCCTTCAAAGTTGGTGGCTCCCAATGCCTTTAATCGTTCTATCCTATATTTCTTTTCGGGATCAGGTTGTATATTTTCTAAGCTTGCTTGATGTCTTTGGGTGAATTTATCCATTTGTTCTTCCTCCTTGGACTTTTCTTTTGGGTGACTTGAGGCACTTTCACTTTCGTTCGCAGAGGGTTGCCCAGTTCTACGTTTTCCACTTCTCAGCATTTTGTCTACAACCATTCACATATAAATTAGACAAACATTTATCAACATACTACTTTTATTTATAAACATTGTTGCTATTTACATTAGTGGTTTTCTTCAGTCTACTTAGTTTCTTATTTATCATTCTCCTGTAGTCGTAAGTTTTCAAAATTAAGGCGCATCCTCTCATTTCTCCACACACACCTTTCTTGAACATGTCCTATTTCCTTATAGAAAATACATAACTTATATGATTCTGTGTTGTTAGATTCATAGGTGGGCTATTCCTCGAATTCGATCACGATACGTCCAAGAATATCCTTCTTTGCTACACGCGCCCACTCTTGGTCCACCGTCAGTTTAGGTAATATATTGTTACTTCTTGAACTCGAACCTCCGGCCAGTTCTCGTTGATATTTTTCCTGGATTTCTCTTGTCTTTCTCTGAAAAACAACAATTTTTGCGGATATGGCCAACCTTGCCACACCCATAGCAAATTTCGGTCCCTTTCAGACACAGACCGCTATGATTTTTACCACATTGCAGACATCCCATGTTAATTCGGGATCCCACTAAGTTTGCATTGTTCAAGGTAATAGGATATTCAGTATTATTGTTCACACTATTCTTAGATCTTTCTGGGTTTTCCCCTGGGTTAGCACCACGGTCTTCAGTTCACGTTCCGAAGTCATTCCACCACCAGTCTTGTCTGCTCGGATTCATTTCCTATAGTGTGTCTTATTCAGGTTATTACTTACTAATTTCTTTATTTTCACTTTCCCTTTCTCATGTTTTCCTATGTCCACTTATTATTCTTCACTTCTTTTGCCTAACCTTTCCTGATTTTATTTTAGGTTTTACTAATATATTTCATTATATTTATTCCTTTTTAGGTTCTGATCTGGCCTAGTTTCTAATATTATCTAACTTCCATACCTTAGGTAAGCCTTTTACCCGATGCTGCTTTGGCTTTAACCTACCCTTTTTTCCTTTATTTTTCCTAGATTCTATTTATACTGATGCTAGACTCAACTTTTCCCAGGTTTTATGTAAACCTTTGCTCT
>NC_052356.1:18114975-18144995 GCF_009727055.1 Benincasa hispida
CTCAATGCTTCACCAATGCAACCTTTGTTTCTTTTGAACTCCACTGAACTTGGCAGCCTAATAACTCGAATGTAATACTCTAAATATGCTCTTAACACAAGATTTTGGTGATGGTATGAATAAATCCCTTTCGTCCAACCCCTCTATTTATAGCCATTCCAAACTCACCCCCTTGTGACAACTCAACTCCCATTTGTCTCACTTTGGAGCTGCCAACACTTAGCCTACCCAACCTAGCCTTGAGTTGTTCTCACCTCAATTTGCCAGCCAAAATTTCCTTCACCCACCTCCTGCTTAGGGTGATAAGACCTTCATTGCATGAAATCTCCTTTGTCCACCTCCTGCTAGAATTTTGCGTGAACCTCCTTTTGCCACCTAAATCACTTAAATACTTAAACATATTTCTCTACTTAAATTGTCTAAGACTTATGATCGTATGACTATTGGCATCTTCCCTTGGAGTTTTTCCATCAATTAGGCTTACCCTTTGGTCTTAACGCATAGAAACTCACCCTTCCTTCATCAAAGTCCCATTTAGCCATCGCATGAGTCGGCCATCACCAACGCATAGGGTGGCTGCTCACCCTCGACGCATGGCTTGCTAGGAGTGCTTGCTCGGCCTACTAACCATGGACGCACGGCACTGACCATCGATGCATGGGTGTGCGTCTCACTGCATGGGCGTGCGCTTGGCATAAGGCATTGGCGCATGGCTACTCGGCAGACTCAGTAGCGCTCGATGCATAGGATGGGCGTCCAGCTTGCCTGCTCGATGCATAGGCAGCGCACTCAGCATACATGCTCGACGCATGGGCTGCACGCTTGGCCTCGGCACATGGCCTGTACGCTTGCCTTCGACGCATGTCCTGTGCGCTTGGCCTGCGCGCCTAGCTCAGTCGACGCATGCCTCCAACGCATGCCCTGCTTGTGTCCGCATGCCCTTACGTTTGTTGTATGCAAGCCCTTGGCCATTTTTCAAGTCTTCTTGCTTCCATCCTCCAGCACTCTTGCGTTCAACATATTTAAGCCTTCCATATGCGTTTGGTCTTTTGGTCACCTTTTTGGATAATTTAGTATTAATGTTTTCCACTCTTTGCTCCAATATCCTTACTTAGGATTTTTCTTCTCTATTTAACCTCCCACTTTAGATTTAGTGTTAGGGTCTTACAAAACAACTATTTGAGTTACCAGTTACCGCAAAGTTTTTGTGAAAAATTATCACCGCATATTGTTTTCCCAAGTCCTTGAGTTCGACCTTGGACTAACTAGGAAACTCAGTGGGGTTTATACTTGGATTCCACTGAGAAAACTTATTGCTCGGCGCAATTCCATCATCGCATTTCATTCCATATTTTCACCGCATAAAATAACGCATCAACCAGGAATCTCAGTAGGATTTATACTTGGGTCTTATTGAGAAAACTTCAATCCACAACACATTTTCCACCATCGCATTTTACACCATTATTTTATCGCATTAAAAAACACATCAAGGTTTTGGCGCCGTTACCGGGGACTTCGGCAATACATTGTGCTAACAGTAATTTTTCTGATTTTCTTTGAAGCTTTCAATCTCTGGCGAATTACAACCTAGAGATTGAAAGATCGTTCTGATTAAGATTGAGAAACAACCCCCAACAATAACAAGACAAAACTCCAAGAATGGCAGAACAACCAGAAGAGAGGGCCGCAAACGCAAATAATATAATGGCCAACCCCATCCTCCTGGCGAATGACCGCAATAGACCCATTCGGAACTATGTGTCGCCCAACCTATATGATTTCTCCCCAGGAATCATGCTGCCAACTCTGAACGGATCGAGGTTTGAAATGAAACCATATATGTTGTAGATGATTCAAATGACCGGACAGTTTGGTGGAAGGCATGGCGAGGATCCGCACACCCATCTCCAAAGTTTTATCAAAATTTGCAACACTTTTGTGTTCCCAAATATCTCCACTGAGGAAGTTCGACTAACGTTGTTCCCATTTTTCTTATGCGATCAAGCAAGGAAATGGGCGTATTCTCTTAAACCAGGGGAGATAACATCGTGGGAATAAGTAGTGGAAAAGTTCATGAAGAAATACTTCCCTCTAATAAAGAACGCAAGAAGAAGGAAGTTAATTACGAATTTTGAATAGGAAATTGACGAATCCCTTAGTGACACCTTGGTGAGGTTTAAGAGGCGGGTAAGAGATTGCCCGCATAACGTCTTACAAGATTGTTTACAGATGGAGATTTTCTACCATGGACTGAACCCTGCATCGCAGACGGCTGCCAATGTGGCAACAACTAGTGGTCTACTCGATAAAACATGTGACGAGGCGAAAAATATACTTGATCGCATTTCCAAAAATCATGAGGGTTAGAGAGAAAGCAATCAACAACTGAGGATCAAAGAAAGTGACGCAAATAATAGAGCCATCGCATCCCTAAAAACCCAAATGAATGCAATGATGAGTTTGATACAAGGCATCGCAATCAATAGCACAGGAACGCAAAAAGGGCAGGTCAACACAATTGCTCAAACGACCACGAGTTATGTCATCTGTGGAGAAGCACATCCGATTGAAGAATGCCCAAGGAATCCACATTCAGTATGTTTCATAAAGAATAACCCTTTCTCTGATACGTACAACCCCGGATGGAGAAACCACCCTAACTTCGCATGGAAAAATCAACAACAAAATTTTCAACCAGTGGTGCAAAAGGAAGGGCCACCAGGATTTTTTCCGCGAACAAACGGTCAAACGCATAACCAAGCCAGCAGTTCGCAGGCACCACAATCTTCATCCTTAAAGAGCTTACTGAAGTAGTATATTGAGAAGAATGAATTAGTGCTTCAGAATCAAGCGACGTCCATCCAAAATCTTGGAATTCAGATAGGACAAATTGTGGGGGAACTCAAAAATAGACCGCAAGGAGCGTTTTCGAGTTCAACTGATCTCCCTCGCAACTCTGTGGGTACGGGAAAGGAACAATGCATAGCAGTCTCCTTGCTGAGCAAAAAAAAAAAGACAACAGAAGTAGGCGAAGAACCCATCACGACCAACTCGAATGCAGTGACAACCGAGGACCGATTGACCTATGATTCAGAAGAGCCCAAGAAGATGAACCCAGAAGTTGCGTCCACCTTCAAGCCTCTAGAACACGCGATAGAAGAAGTATAACTACCACTATTCCTGCAAAGATTGAAAAAGAAATAGAATGATGAAGATAAGATCGCTACAGAGGCAGTAACACAAAATACTATGATCCCACAAAAAATGTGTGACCTAGGAAGCTTCACGATACCATGCTCAATTGGAAGGGTCTACAGTGGTCAAGCACTATGTGATCTTGGGGCGAGTATAAATGTAATTCCGCTTTCAATCTTCAAACAATTGAATATGGGAAAACTAACGTCCACGACGGAGACTCTCCTGCTTGTGGATAGATCCCGAATACATCCTAAGGGAGAGTTGAAAGATGTCGCAATCTCAATTGACAAGTTCATCTTACCGGCAAACTTCATCATTCTGAACTGTAAAGCAGACGAAGATGCGCCCATCATATTGGGACAATCATTCCTCTCGACCGAACACGCTCAAATTGATGTGCACAAGGGGGAGATCTTGATGAACATTAATGGGGAAAAGCTCCGGATTAAGGCAATCAAGATCCTAGAAGACCGAGAAAAGAAGAGAAAGTCGCCTTGGATGTAAGAAGCCCAGATTGAAATAAGTAGTCCCTGCGTTACTATGCAACTTAAACTCATCAGGGACGCAACTCTTTTGGAATATCCTTCTTCCTATTAATGATTCATGAACTTTTGTTACCTTGCTTTTATTTGTTATCGTATATTTGTCTTTTTGTATTTCAAAAAAAGAAAGAAAAATGTGATCGTGGTAAACGATTTTGTTGACTTTGTTTTTTTATTTGACCCTCTCAATGTTTTCTTTGCAAACGATCGTGGTGAATGATTACGACGGAGCTACAAGAAAGACGCAACTACTCTATTCCATCATCGCAATCGAAGAGAGTAGTTCACCGCAAAGCAGGATGCGATCACAAATAATGCGGGCGACAGAGCAAATTTAGGGGTTATATTTCGGATTTTGAGGCACATTATCCTGGTCCATCATTATTTAATGTACATGAGATGTATGTTTGTTTATATGCCATAATGTATGACATATAGATTTAAAACCCACCTTAGGTTATGCATTTATTCATGCATCATCTTTATATTATAAGTGTTATAATATAGTAGATTGCATGATTAAATTACACTAAAGCATACTCATGCATCATATGATATAAGAGTTATATTTATGCATGCATTAAGTATAATCATGCATTATATTATAAGTGTTATAGTATAAGGGTTTTTGAAAGCATGTATGCTTGGTTCATTACTTTGTTATATAAGAGTTATATAAAAGTAGTGATGAATGAACAATGCATGGAGCATGACACATAGGTTTATTTATAAGAGTTATAAATGCCTTGAGAATGTGTTGCTTCGTATTATGTTTGGTTTTAATTGTTTTATTTTTTATAAGGGTTATAATTAATGAAATTAGAATTAAAATCAATGACCAAGAGTTGCATATAAACTTAGGTAAAATCATGTTTTAAAAGGGTTTAAAATTTGATTGAGATAGACCTAAGTTCATGGTTCTAATGAGATTAGAATCCTAAGTTTATCTTTTAAATCGGTTTAATAGGATTAAATTCATCTGTATAAAAGATTAAATTTGTAATAAATCTATCTATAAGGGATCTTTTATCTAAGGCGGGTTATTACTAGGCTGGGGTATTTAAGCTAACGAAAACAGAACACCCCTACCTGGAAACCTACCTGAAAATTGAATTCGATAGATTTGCTACAAGCATGCAACAATTGATCAAAGAGTTTGTTAAAGTGTTTAATGAATTTTGATCAAAAGTTGTTTAACTTTCCAAAGTAAGAGTTACTTTTAGGCAAACCTAAATAGTCAGGTAAAATAATTAGCCGTGTTTTTTCTAAGTAAACTAAACCCTAGGTTCTTAAAATAATCAGTGGAGGAAAAGCTGTATATGATATGTCAATTCCACTCACGTTTCTCCTTGAATGTTCACGTTGTGAGATTCATGCTTGGTCTCGTGGTGACTTGGTGATAACGGGCAGAAATGCACATTATTATAGTGCTAAGTTATTAAACAATGAAGGTTTGCGTTGATAAATTATGTTAGATTGCGTCCAAAAAGCATTAAGTTCATAACATTGTGGTCGCATGCATCCATCGCATAGAAATTGTTAACTTTTGTATTTTTATGCAGAATATGCATTGACGCTAGGCGGAAAGCACGATCACAAGAAATCAACGGACGAGCGCAGCATTACCGCAAGGCTTTGTGGTGATTTGTGCTCGTAAACATCTGCTCAAGAAGGATTGTCGCATAGAGCCGGCGCAACTTGGTGGGCGCATCTGGGTGAAAGGCATAATTAATTACGATGGGATAGAAAGCTGATGGCGGTCGAATCCGAATTAAGTTGACAAGTCGCTAGCGATAACAAGTACACTCAGCTTTTCGGTGACAAATATTCGACGCATCAGTCAGATAATTAAAGCCCTCCCATCTGTGAAATCATAAGAGAGAAGCCGTCTTTCACCCCGAAGCTCTATAAATATCGAAGGCAACCTTCAAAAAAGGGGTTCAGCCAGTTCAACTGGTTCAGCAAGTTTGGATACTTAGATAATTTTCCCTTAGAATATAGCCTTGTTCTTAGTTTTTCTTTTATTTTAAGGTGGAGCGAGAGAAGGGAAGAGACGTCAGAAGATCGCTCAGGGAAACTCGAAAGAGAACCCGAAGACATGGAAAAGCAGAGAGCGGGCCGACTCTCCCGAGAGCGAGACTATCTTTTGATCAAAGTAGAAAAGACAGCCTTGGGAAGCAAGAGATTGCTACAAGGCTCTTTATTCTCATCCTGCATTGTTATTTTGTATTTCAACTCTATATTTATACAATGGAAGTTCTTTATCTACATCTGTTCACTCTATTGAAAGCACGCATGAGTAGATAAACTAATCGAATGGGTTGAGAAGAACTAAGCTAACATGACCTAGGATCTTCATCGCATGCAATTATCTTGTTTTATGTTGTGCCCAACACCCCTTTAGAGCTACTCGAGAGAGAGTCTAAAGAAAGAACCTAAGACTTGAGAGAGCTAGGTTAGAATCTAGACTCGAGAGAGCAAGATTAGATCTACATAAGCAAGAGATAGGGACATAGAGATAAGCTCTGTTTGCCAACCTATATTGCATGCACCCTAGAGATAGGTATGATATTATGTGGTCGCCTTTTTTTTGTGTGTGTCATTTTGTCATCGTATGGATAAGAATAGAGGCTTATGTGTAGGCTCTATAGACTTATCGCATATATCACATGCGTTATAGTACTAGAAGCCGTAGCATTTGCGTCGAGAGATGGTTTGCTATTGTATGTGTGTTGCATGATCGCATAGCATGAACGCATCCTAGAAAGTGTTAGCCGAATCCCTTCTCAACCCATTCACCGCATACTCACCACATCTTCCATTTTATCAACTCTTTTCGAAAATCCGCCGCATTTGTTTATTTTTATTACCGTAAACAACAATCCAAACAACTATTTGATTATTTGGTTACCACAAAGTCTTCTTGAAAATTACCACCGCAAGCTTTTTTCCCAAGTCCCTAAGTTCGACCCTGGACTTACTAGGAAACTCAGTGGGGTTTATACTTCGAATCCACTGAGAAAGCTTATTGCTTAACGTATTTCCATCACCGCATTTCATCCATAATTTCACCTCATAAAATAACGCATCAAGTTTTTGGCATTGTTGTCGGGGACTTCGGCAATTCAGTGTGCTAACGGTAATTTTTCTGATTTCTTTGCAGCTCTCAATCTCTGGCAAACTACGACCCAGAGATTGAGAGGACATTTTGACGAAGACTGAGAGACAATTGCCAACAACAAGACAGAACCTCAAGAATGGCGGAACAACCGGAAGCAAGGGCCGCAAACACGAACAATATAATGTCCAACCCCATCCTTCTGGCGAATGACCGCAATAGACCCATTCGGGACTATGCGTTGCCCAACCTCTATGATTTCTCTCCAGGAATCATGAGACCAGCGTTAGACGGATCGAGGTTTGAAATGAAGCGGTAATGTTGCAGATGATCCAGGCTGCTTGGCAGTTTGGAGGGAGGCGTGGCGAGGACCTGCATGCCCACCTCCAGAGCTTCATAGAAATCTGCAACACTTTTGTGTTCCCAAATATCTCTACCGAAGAAGTTCGACTAACTCTGTTCCCATTTTCTTTGTGTGATCAGGTGAGAAAATGGGCGTATTCCCTCGAGCCGGGAGAGATCACTTCGTGGGAACAAGTGGTGGAAAAGTTTATGAAGAAGTATTTCCCACCAACTGAGAATGCTAGGAGAAGGAAATTAATAACAAATTTTGAACAAGAAACTGACAAATCGCTCAGCAATGCCTGGGCAAGGTTTAAGAAGCTCGTAAGGACTGTCCACACAACAGGTTACCAGACTGCTTGCAAATGGAGATTTTTTTATCAAGGACTGAACCCTGGTTCGCAGACCACTACCAATGCGGCAGCCGCTAGTGGTCTGCTAGACAAAACATAAGAGGAGGCTAAGAATATCCTCGATCGCATATCTAAAAATCACGAGGACTGGAGAGAGAGCGATCGGAGATTGAGCATAAAAGATAATGACGCAAACAACGGGGCCATCACATCCCTACAAAACAAGATGACTGCGATGATGAGTTTGATTCAAGGCATTACAATTAATAACATGGGAGCGAAGAAAGGGCAGGTCAATGCAATTGCTCAAATGATCGCAAGTTGTCTCATTTGCGGAGACACTCATTCAATGGAGGAATGCCCAGAAAATCAGCATTCGGTGTGCTTCATGAAAATAAATCCCTACTCTGATACATACAACCCCAGGTGGAGAAACCACCCAAATTTCGCATGGAAAAATCAACAACAAAGCTTTCAACCTGTGGCGCAAAAAGGAGGACCACCCAGATTTTTCCTACGAAATGATGGTCAGACGAGCAATCATGCCAGTAGTTCGTAACCACCGTAATCTTCATCTTTAGAGAGCTTGTTGAACCAATACATTAAGAAAAATGAATCAGTGCTTCAGAATCAAGCAACATCCATTCGTAATCTCGAAATTTATCTTGGACAAATTGCGGGCGAGCTAAAAAATAGACTGCAAGGAGCGTTGCCGAGCACAACTGAGCTTCCTCGCAACGTTGAGGGTATCGGGAAGGAACAATGCTTAGAAGTCTCCTTGCCATAAACTTGATGACTAAAATTTATAATAATCATACAAGCTCATGTCCCCGGCAACGACACCATAAACTTGTTGACTATAAAAATAAAATGTTATGCTATGTATTGCTTATGCACATTACTGATGATATTTTATGCGATACTACATTCTAAGTGTATGCATTGATATTGATATGCTTGTAATATGCGATGAAGTAGTGTGTATCACAAGTTTCCTTGCGTTGAAACCAAGAATAATTCCAACGCAAGATTCTCAGAATGATCCGAGGTCGAACACGGGGATTGTTGTCATTAAATGTGATACTTATGTGATACATGCGACTGGTTATAATAATGAATAAAGAATTTTGGTTTGTACAAGAATATAAATTGGGCTGAAAGTAAAAATGCATTGAAAGTAAAATGCATTGTAAATAAAATGCGTTGAAAAGTAAATTCCTAAACTACTATGATACATGATACAGGGGTTGAGGACTGGCTGTGAAGTTGTACAAAAGAATCTATGAATGTGATATCAAGTCTTATGAATGAAGCGGAAAGAGAAAGAGTAAAGAGTAAAAACATCACAACTAAGGTTCCGCTTTCCCTTGGCGTACACCTTTCAGTGATCGGCCGCGTTCCCATACGTCTATGGTGAAACAGAGATGAACGTGATGAACGCAAGGTTGTTTCCATCTTTGGAAATACTTCTCGCTTTAGTTAATGCATTGGTCCAACCTTCTCTCGATAGGCGGAATAACATCTTCACTTTTGCTTTCATAGGTGAAGATGCTGTCGAGCATGCTTTAGCTAAACTTAATTGATTCCTTGACACAGATTGACTCACTCGCTTAATTCTCGCTATTTACCCCAGGGATTAAGAACACATCATGGAGAAAATGGATGATAAATGTATGGAAAGAGACAGAGAGATGATAATGATGACGATGATAACATTTAATTCTAAAATTAAGCGTTTGATACATGTTTTTGAATGAGGGATTAAAGAAGATGAACACAGACGATGAATTAAAGAATAGAAAAAAAAACGGAAAGAGTGTCAACATCTTGACAGAGATCCTAAACAGAGACTTGTGCTTGCCGGCGTATGGATGTGGTGGAGAGGAAAGCTTCCCTCTCAGGCTTGCATTCCCAGTAGAATTGACCTTTTGCACAGAGTTTCAGCTTCGGGAATCGGAAGAATTCTTTGCTCGGAGACTCAAGTTTTAGCCATGTCTCGTAGTTCTCCCGGATATACTCTGTAAAGTCTCTTCAGACCAGCCTCTCTCCCCAGTATCAGTATATCTTTCAGCGAATTTGAGGAAGCTATTTATAAACAAGACCTTGGCTCTTTGAATTTGTGGTCCCCACTGTATAATTATAGTAATTCCTATAGTGGCGTAATGGAAAATTCCTTTCTGTTCCACGACCAATCTGTCAGAATTGCACAACAAAAAGTTGTATATGTGTCAGAATCGTCCGCGAATGCATTGCTCTTCAGATCTTCGATCTATCGCCGCATGCGGTGTTGTTTTTTATTACCGCATGTGGTTGAAATGTGTTGATCGCTAAAGCTCTTAATCGATTGTCACATGCGCCGTCATTGAGTTGATCATCTCTTCGTTCTTGATTGATGGGCGCATGTGATGTAGATGCGTTGTACATTTTGCCTTCTGATAACTTGTAGAAATACAAGTTATTTATACTATTTTATTTAAATATTGAGGTAAAAAGAAAGAAAAGTTGCGTCGATAGTATAGACATTGGCTAAGAAATGCGAGAATTATAAAATGTCGTCAATACACCCACTAACACCATTGTGATGGTAGAATAGAGTATTTCAATTTATGTTTTGCAGGAAATCAGTCATTGCATGCGGCGATCGATCGAAGATGTAAAGAGCAACGCATTTGCGGAGGATTCTAACAAATGTACAGCTTTCAGTTGGGCATTTCTGACGGGTTGATTGTGAAACAGAAGGAATATTCACTCTGCCATTTTAGGAACTACCATAACAATAAAGTGGGGACCACGAAGTCAAAGAGCCAAGCTTCACCTATAAATAGCTTCTGCAAATTCACTAAAACATATACTTGAATACATAAAGACGTGTATATACTGATTCGAGAGAGAGACTGGTCTGAAGCGTTTTCCAGAGTTGATCCGTGATAATCAAGAGACAAGGCCGAGAGGTGAGTCTCCAAGCAAGGAATCCTTCCAACCCCCATCGTTGAAGCTCTGTACGAAAGTCATTTCTACCAGAAGAGCAAGCCTCAGAGGGAGTGCTCTCCTCTCCATTTCTACCACATGCCGGCAAGCAAAACCTCCGTTCGGAATCTGTGTCAAGATGTTGACACTTTTCTGTATTTTGTTTCTAATCTCTATTTCATTACTTGTATTCATCTTCTTAATCTTTTCATTCACACCATGTATCGAATGCTTTAATCTTAGTATTAAATGTTATGATTCATTTCCATTGTCATCTTCTCTGTCTATTTCCGTTCATCCATAATCCATTTTCTCTTATGTTTCTTATATTTCGCAGGGTAAATAGCAAAAATTAAGCAAGTAATTAATTTGTGTTAAGGAAATAATTAAGTTTAGCTAAAGCATGCTCAACGACATCTTCACCTGTGAGAGCAGAAGTGAAGATGTTATTCCACCTATCGAGAGATGGTTGGAAGAATGCGTTAACTAAAGTGAGAAGTATTTCCAGAGATGGAAGCAACCTTGCATTCATCACGTTCATCTCTGTTTCACCATAGAGATATGGGAACGCGGCCGATCACTGAGAGGTGTATGCCAAGGGAAAACGGAACCTTAGTTGCATCTTTAATGCAATTAACAAACTTGCATTGTTTTTACAATTTACTCTTTATCTTTCTGATTCATCCATAAAGACTTTCCATCGCATACCACGATCATTGGTATTTCACAGTCAGTCTCAAACTCAGTATAATGTATCATGTATCTTGTATCTTTTATCATATTAGTTTAGGATTTTATTTTAAACGTAACTTTATTTTATCAACGCAATTTTATTTTCATCACACTTTAGATTTCTGTATAAACCCAATTTTTTATTAATTGTAAAAATCGGTTGAAGGAAAAATAGGCATGCGCAGCGAAAATGAGAATCAATTTTACTCTAATTGCCCAAAATAAACATGCAACCCTAAAAGAATTAATTAGGGTTATTTTGAAATAATACCTTTGAAGCTCCCGAAACTCGTCTATCTTCACCCAAACACGAACGGACCACCACTAGAGCTGACCTACTATTCTCTGGACTCAGAACCGGATTGTAGGACCTGATGGATGAAGAATCCGAGAGAGAGAAAAGATGAAAATAGAAGAAGGGATTTTTTTATTGGGTTTGGGTTTTTCATTTTGGACCAATTTTAGAAAAATATTTTGGCAAATATCCAAAATTTTTAATCCAAAAACACAAGCCCATATTTATAGAAAAAGGCCATGCAAAATTGCATGAAATAACTTCATAAAATCCCAACACCTAGAATCCACTATCTTAGTGGGCTTAATGTCTCCACTATAAGCCAACACCTAGCCCACTATTTTGTTAGTGGAATTATCCAACAAAAGTTTGGATTTTCCCACTAACTTTAGTCAAAGCGAAAAATAATCATTTGGTCAAAGTCAATCTTTGACCAAAAAGTCAACATTTTGACTTTTTATGATTTTTTTCGTGTTGACTAATTTTGACCTCCCGAGCATGAATCCGCATTCATTTTCTCGAAATTCAAATCACATTTGAATATAAGGTCGGTAAAAGTTTGACTTTTCAAAGTCAAAAGTCAACTCTTTGACTTTTTACATCTTTGACAATTTCTATTATTTCCGAGCATCCGAATATGAACGTATTCATATTCTCGATTTTAAATCATATTTAAATATTAAAGTTGTATCTCTAAATTGAAAAATCGACCACTATATCGCATATACTTGTCGGTTTCTCCCTCTTCACCTAATTCGAACAATTCGAATTATTCTATCATTCTATTCTAAGTTTATTCCATATAAGCTAGTAGGGGAACCTAATGGACCTATAGATCATGGGCTCCAAGGATCCGAGATTAGCTGGCTAAACTCTTTAGATGGAGCTAATCAAGATTCGTTAACTAACAGGTAATTCCATTATAGTCCCGTAGTTGCACACCCCTCACTATAGATATATTTGTGTCCATTTCATATAACGATGATTAGTCAGCTAATCTTTCACAAGTTGTTCGTAATCTCGGCTGGGTCATAAAAACCGTTTTACCCCCGAGACTACATCTTATTCCTTAAGTTCCACTAATTCTCTAATGAACATTTGGTTTAAGGTCCAACCTATAAACCGAACCCCTCTCGGGCCAACGAGAGGGTGGGGCCCCTTATTCAAGACCTGAATTCAGTACTAAAGGGAACAACCTATCTACTATCCCTATAACCTGTCTCTTATACACATCTAGATGTGTATAAGAGACAGCTACTATCCCTATAACGGGTAGGAGTGAATTCCATCTTGCACCCTATGTTGCCAGCTATCCACCTGATCTTACCCCTGAAATGGGAGGCTTATTGGGTTAGCGATAATGAGTTGCCTTCAGCTATGTAGATCTAAGGATAATTCCGAGTGAACAGGAGTTCATAGTTAGCTCAAGATTAAGATTAAGTTACCTTGGTCACCAATTAAAGAAATCGTCAGTTTTATACATTAAACGACATTTAGAACGTAAAAGTGACTATTTCATGGTTCAGTCTTATGTAAACTCTTTACATAGGATGCCCCCATTTTCATGTCTCCACATGAACGATTTAGGATCACATCGTTTGTACTAACTACAAAATGGGCCGCATCCATAGTATCCCCAGAATAAGGCATCCAACCTTATTCATATACTATAGACCATTTTGGCTATATATATTTGAACATGATCCACATTTATGTCACTACATAAAGTTCAAACTTAAACTTAATAGCCTCAAAACCTTAGTTTATTGGATTCATGAATATAGAATTTAAATTTACTAAAGATTTTCAATAACTGCTTTATTGAACAAGAATATGATATTACAAACTACGAGTTTTAGGACGTAAAATCCAACACTGGTCGCATATACCACATCAGTAACATATTAACGAAAACAATCCATATGTTCGACCTCGGATTATTCTAAGAAACTTGCGTTGGAATTATACTTGGTTTCAATGCAAGGAAACTTGTGACACACATTATTCTATTGCATACTACAAGCATATCAATAAGAACGCATATTTAGAAGTAGTGTGCATAAGCGATAACACAACATGATATTCCATTTTTTTAGCGTTACAAGTTTATGGCAACATGAGCTTGTAGCATATTATCTATTGTCACAATGCATGCATAACACATCCATTCTTATGTCATCAAGTTTATGGTGCCGTTGCCGGGGGTTGGTAACGGTTAGTGTTGAATACTTTTGTGGTATTTTGCAGGACAGATCTCTTTGTACTGGCTGTTTATCGCGAAAAGCAGTATGACGGTTTATGAGTACTAGAATTGATCCGAAAATTCTAAGCTGACCCAGAGATCAAGTGTATTTTTTGCGCAAGAGCACATCAGGACCAAGTTAAGCGAAGAGGAAACATGGCTAATAATAATGAGGCACCTGAAGGAAATCAAAGGGAAAATTGGCCAGCACAAGACCCTGTATTTCTTGTTGCTGACCGTAACATCCCAATGAGGAACTATACGACGCCAAATTTTTATAACTTCTCACCTGGAATTTCAAGACCCACGGTTAAGGAGAATGCAAGTTTTGAGATAAGGCCGATAATGCTTCAAATGATTCAAAATGTGGGACAAATCAGAGGTCTACAAGAAGAAGACCCGCATGCTCATTTGACCCATTTCATAGAAATATGCAATGCATTCTCCATACCTGGTGTGACTTCAGAAGGAATCAGATTGTATCTCTTCCCATATGCAATGCGGGATGAGGCAAAGAGGTGGGCTCAGTCATTAGAGCCAGATGAAATCAACGCATGGGATCAGTTGGTCGAGAGATTTATGAATAAATTCTTCCTTCCAGCCGTCAACGTAAGGAGACGGGGGGATTTGTTGAATTTTGAACAAAAGGGTTATGAAACTTTGAGCATCGCCTGGGTGCGATTCAGGCAATTAGTGAAGAACTGTCCACACATCGAGATTCCCGATTGCGTTCTAATGGAGACTTTTTATAATGGCTTTGATCGATCAACGCAAGCAGTTGCTGATGCCTCCACGGCAGGAGGATTAATAGACAAAACATATACAGAAGTTAAGATCATCTTAGATCGCATTTCGCGAAATACAGATGAGTGGTTAGATAACGGGTATGAGGAAAGAGGTTCGAAACAAAGAAGAGTAGAAGATGCCATTGTACCAGCTGATACAATGAACACCCTGGTAGACCAGATGAACACAATGACCTCACTCCTTCAGACTATGGCTATTTAACAAGGACATCTCTCTCAAGGTTCAGTGCAAGCCAATGCATTGACACATGTGGCCACAATAAATTGCATTCAATGTGAAGATGGACATTCAGAGGAAGTCTGCCCGTTGAATCAATAACCCGTATACTCTATTTATAATGAATCATTCAGCAACACCTACAACCCTGGTTCGCAGAATCACCCAACATTCAGTTGGGGCGGGAATCACAACCAGGGAGGCCAAGGTAGTCATCAGAATAGTTATAATGGGAATCGAGGCAACCCTCCGGTTTTCATTAATCAGGATCAAAGTCCAGGTAATCTTCAGAATATACCACCCTACGACCAACCGTTCTTTTTTTACACCTCTTATAGTACCTCGTCTTTGGAATCGTTATTGAAATAATATATTGAGAAGAGCGAGGCAATTAAGCAATCGCAAGCTTCCTCCCTTAGAAATTTGGAGGAGTAGATTGAACAGCTTGCGATTGAACTTAGGAATAAAATGCCTAGTATGCTGCCCAGCAATTTGGGAGCATCGTGGCCACGTGATAAAGAACAATGTCAAGCAGTGACATTGAGAAGTGGTAAAACAACAGTCCCCATGTCACCTGTACCAGATTCAGTTACAAGACCAGTAGATTTAACCATCAACAATGACCATTCAACCATAAATGAAAAAATTACCTGTTCAGAAGAAAGTACATCTACAAAGGATGAGTCTCAACAAGACTTAAATTCAAAATCATCGCAACCTTCAGCTCCTAAAACATAGCAAACATAGAATCTCAATGAACAGCCAATTGAACAAGAAGTATGGCGGGATCCTCCAACTTTCCCGTCTAGGCTGAGAAAGAAAGATGACAACAAACAATTCCAGAGGTTCCTAGATGTTCTCTAACATTTTCATATTAACATTCCCTTAATAGAAGCGTTGGAACAAATGTTGAGCTATGTGAAATTCCTCAAGGACATACTTGCCAATAAGAGGAAGATCGGGGAGAATGAAACTGTTGCATTATCATATGAATGTAGTGTGTTGTTTCAAAACAACATCCCCACAAAAATGAAAGATCCCAGGAGTTTCACATTGCCCTTCTCAATAGGGGGAAAGAAGGTCAGAAATGCGTTGTGTGATTTGGGGGCGAGTATAAACCTAATACCCTTGTCAATCTTCAAAAAGTTGAATATCGGCAACGCAAGACCAACTACAATTACATTGCAGTTGGCCGATAGATCAATAACGCATCTCGAGGGCAAAATAGAGGATGTACTTGTCCAAGTAGATAAGTTCATCTTCCTTGCTGACTTTATCATATTAGACTATGAAGCTAATGTTGAGGTGCCTATCATCTTGGGTCGCCCATTTCTTGCAACAGGGCGAGCATCTGATCGTGATAGTTAGAAAGGAGAATGCACCTAGTGCTGTAGTCGACGATCAGCAAGTTAAGTTCAACGTTCCCAATGCGTTGAAATACCTGAATGATATGGAAAATCTCAATATTGAGGAATTGTCGAATGAACGCGAGTCACGAAGCCCTTAGAAGAATCAGAGGGACAAGGGATTTTTGAAGATTGAGCCGCAATGTGGAGGAACATCGTGTTCTTTTTAATTATATTAATTGAGTCAAATTTTGAAACACTCAATTTATCTGAAATGTCACAAACAACGCAAAGTTACTAAGGCCATCCTTAGAAGAACCACCCATTTTAGAATTGAAGTCGTTGCCTGTGCACCTCAAATAGCTTATTATAGGAGGCAATAACACTTTATCGTTATTAACTTTGCGGTGGCTCACTAAGCAAAGACAAGGAGGGAAGCACTAATTCAAATCCTAAAGAAACAATACAAAGGCTTTGGATGACCTTGGTAAACATTCGAGGAATCAGCCCTCGTATTTCATGCACAAGATTCGTCTGGAAGAAGGAAAAACAGGATCTATAGAAAGCAACGTTGATGAACCCTGCCATGAGGGAGGTTATGAAGAAAGAGATAGTGAAGTGGCTTGATGCAGGCGTCATTTACCCTATATCTGATAGCAGCTGGGTAAGCTCAGTGTAATGCGTTCCAAAGAAAGGGGGAATGACAGTCGTCACTAATAGCAAGAATGAATTAATTCCCACAAGGACAACTATGGGGTGGAGAATATGTATGGATTACCAAAAATTAAATCTAGCCACTAAGAAGGACCACTTCCCACTCCTGTTTATTGATCAAATGTTGGATCGACTTGTGGGGAACGAGTTCTTTTGTTTTCTTGACGGCTACTCAGGGTACAACCAAATTGCGGTTGCGCCGGAGGATCAAGATAACAACCTTCACGTGCCCGTTCGGCACATTTGCATATCGTCGTATACCGTTTGGACTCTGTAATGCACCAAGTACCTTCCAACGATGTATGATGGCAATATTTCCAGATTTCTTGGAGGAGTCAATCGAGGTATTTATGGATGATTTTTCAGTTTTTGGCAATACTTATGACTCCTGTTTATTAAATCTTGAAAAAGTCTTAAAGAGATGCGTGGAAACTAATCTTATTCTGAACAGGGAGAAATGCCACTTTATGGTTGAAGGAATTGTCCTAGGTCACAAAATATCAAAGGTAGGATTGGAAGTTGATCAAGCGAAAATCGACGCAATTTCCAAGTTGCCACCACCAGTCAATGTGAAAACACTTAGGAGTTTTCTGGGACATTCGGGGTTTTATCGAAGATTTATCCACAACTTTTCTCAGATTGCAAGGCCCCTAAGTGCGCTCCTCGAAGCTGACCGCAAATATTATTTTGATGATGCACGCACTGAAGCATTCCACACGCTGAAAAATGCGCTCATCACCGCACCCATTCTGATTGTGCTGGATTGGATGCAACCTTTTGCGTTGATGTGTGATGCTAGTGGATATGCAGTGGGCATAGTCTTGGACCAGTGCAAAGACAAGGTTTTGCATCCTATCTATTATGCTAGTAAAACATTGAATGATGCGTAGGAAAATTATACAACCACAGAAAAAGAAATGCTTGTAATGGTATTTATGCTGGAGAAATTTCGACAGTACTTAATTGGAACAAATGTTGTGGTGTATACTGATCATTCTGCTATCAAATATCTTATAACTAAGAAGGATGCGAAACCAAGACTGATAAGGTGGGTACTACTCCTGCAAGAATTTGACCTAGAGATCAAGGACCGGAAGGGCACCGAGAACCAAGTCGCAGATCATCTGTCAAGATTAGAAAATTGTGAGGTTCGGGAGAAAGAAAAAGACATTGAGGAAAGATTCCCTGACAAGCTGCTGATGTCGGTATGCGTTAATGTTCCATGGTATGTGTTGGACTTAGCATGGTGAATGTATAATGTGCATGCATGATAATGTGCTACAAGCTCATGTTGCCATAAACTTGTAACGTGAAATGTAATCTTATACTGTGTTGTTGCTCATGCACACTTTATGCTATACTACTTCTAGATGTATGCGTTGTTAACTAAATGCTTGTAGTATGCTATGGAGTAATGCATTATCACAAGTTTCCTTGCGCTGAAACCAAGTATAATTCCAATGCAAGTTTCTCGAAGTGATCTGAGGTCAAACCCAAGGATTGTTGACGTTAATGTGTTACATTTGTGATATATGCGACCGGTGTTTTTACAATTAATAAATAGTGTGTTTGTATAGGAAATTAAATTGTGGTAAAGTAAAATTGTGCAGATAAACTAAAGTTGCGGTAATAAAATAAAGTACGATAAAAGTAAACCTAAGCTAACGTGATGCGAGATACAAGATACATGATATACATGATGCTGAGTTCGAGACTGACTGTGAAGTTTATACAAAGGATCGTGGTATGTGATGACAAGGCTTTATGGATGAATCAGAAGGAGAAAGAATAATTAGTAGAAACATCGCAAGTTTTTTAATTGCGTTAAAGATAAAACTAAGGTTCCGCTTTCCCTTGGCATACAAGGAATTAATTCATTTGCTCAATTATTGATAATTATCCAAGGGATTAAGAAAACATCGTGGAGAAGGTGAAATATGGATGAATGGAAATAGGCAAAGAGATGGAGATGAAAATGATCATAACATTTAATTATAGAATTAAGCGTCTGATACATGGTGTGAATGATAGACTATGAAGATTAATACAATTGATGATAAAGAGATAGAAACAAATACAAAAGAGTGTCAACGTCTTGACACAGATCTGGACGGTGGATTTGCTTGCTGTTGTGTGGAGTGGATGAAGAGAAGAGCTTCCCTCTCAGGCTTGCTCGTCCAGTAGAAGTGACCTTCGTACAGAGCTTCAATGGTGAGGATCAGAAGGATTCTGACCCTGAGACTCACCTCTCGGCCTAGTCTCTTAATTCTTCCAAGATCTACTCTGATTAATCACTCAACCAGTCTCTCTCAAATCAGTATATACACTTTTCTCTGTAGTCAAGCATAATTTCTCAGTGGAATGGTCGGAGCTATTTATAGGCTAAGCTTTGACTCTCTACATTGTGGTCCCCACTGTATTGTTAAGGCAGTTCCGGAAATGGTGGAGTGAATATTCCTTCTGTTACATAATCAATCCCTTTAGAAATGCACAATGGTCAACTGTACATGCGTAAGAATCCTCCGTAATTGCGTTGCTCTTTTACATCTTCGATCGTTTGCCCGCATGCGGTGTAGTTTTTAATTACTGCATGCGGTTGAGATTGCGTTGATCGCTTAGCTCTTGATCGATTGTCACATGCGCCGTCATTGCCTTGATCGTCTATTCATTCCTGAATGATGGGCGCAATGCGACGTAGATGCGTTGTTCTTTTTATCTTGAGCCATGAACGCATAGACTTGATTTCTTGCGAAACAGACTTGAAATATTCTTTTCTACCATCGCAATGGTGTTCGTGGGTGTATTGATGACAATTTATAATTATTGCATTTTTTAGCTAATTTCCATACAATTGACGCAACTTTCCTTTCTTTTGGCTGCAATATCTAAATAAAACAGTATAAATAACTTGTATTTCTACAAGTTATCACACCCCAAAATTTAGATATATGATTGTCCTCAAACATATCTTCTACTAAGGAAAAATTGCTCAATTCCTATCCTAAATTTTGCGTCGATTTGTTGCTCCAAATGCTCCACCTAAGCAACATTACTTAACATCGCAATTTCTTCCTATCCTGGAAAATTCATAACAAAGCCCTACTTTATTCTCCTATACCACAAATTTCTGCTCAAAAATGCTTTTCTAGTTTTAAAAAGAATGCTTACCTCTTCTTGTCAAAACAACTTGATGCATCTGGATGCGGTGGTCAACTTTGCATCATTTATTTAGAGACTGTTGATCATGGTTACACCCTTCGTTTTGGCTTGTTCCCACGGGTGTCATGCGAACATCCAACTATGGTTGTGTGCCAATCTCAACTTTAACTCTTGAATTTCAATGGAGTTGTCTCTTGTTTCTTTAATTTTTCTTCCTCATTTTTTTTTTCTCTTTTCATATTGCGTTTTTTTTTGGAAACCCACCGTCGTTTTGGCTTGCTCCCACGGGTATCATGCGAACATCCAACTACGAGCAGGATCCTTTCACAACTTAACTCTTATCAGGTTAGGATTGTTTTTTAGGTTTCCCTTGCACTGACATTGGAGTTTATATGAATGTTTTTTTTTTTGTAATGATGAACACATTTTTTCTTAATGACCGTATCATATGATCTCATCTGCTTAGACCTTCCCCACCCCTAAATTTAGAGATGCACAAGGTCTTCATTGCTTTGTTTGGACAGAATAGACAAACACTTATACAAAATTTCAAAAAGAAGGTTTGAGTAGAATTTTGAAGGATAAAAGGTAAAGTAGTGCTATAGCTACGAATTAACTAAGTGTTAGTTAGAAAATACGAGGTGTGGTAAATGTTTCTAAGTGTATGCATATAACTCATCATGGCAGCGCAATGAATAATGCAAAATAAAAGATTAAGAATATCGCAAATAATGACAAAGGATGATAAAGAAGAGGTTATTGCGTACTTAAAAGAACTGTTACTTAGTTGTATTGAAAATTAACTAAGTATACAAAGAATTACAATTAACACAATATAAAATTTTTCCATGTACAAAGAATCAAAGAATTGGCTTCTATACACAAAAAAATAATAAATGAAGTTATAAATAAAAGAATGACTGTAATAATAAAAAAAAATGTAAAGTTACTGAGGAGGAGGAGGTTCTAGTGGAGGATTTTGGTGAGGTACACAAGGAGCTTCTTCGATGTGTAGATGCTACTGGAGATGTGGAGGCACCATGGGACCATGAAAATACGCTGTCAAGAAGTTAAAGTACTCATGGTTGCACTCTGCTAGTTGCCTCTGGTTCAAGTAGATCATATAGATGTTGCGTTGAATATTGATCATCACCTGCGTTGTCATTGCAGCATTGCGTTGTAAATCTTCTACTTGCTCATGTACAACATCTATTCTCTGGCAGAAGAAGGCCTGTTGTTGGGAGAAGAGTTCTTGTTGTTGGGCAAGAAGGGTTCGCATATCTGCTAGTGCAGCAACTAAGGAGGCAATGGTGGGTTGTGCCTGCGATGTTTCGCCATCAACGTTTTGGGGTTGGGCAGAAGTTCCTTCACCCAAATTGCGTGGGTCATCAACATACGGCGGTGGAAGGGGAAGTTATGGTGATGATGCTGAAGGTGAGGATGGAGCTACTGGATATGCGATTGGAGAATCAGGGGCAAGGAGAAGGTTAGTGAAATGCTCGGGAAGGGAAGAAGAAGGTTGTGCGGGAGGGCTTGGAAGGTGAATTATCAAAGGCAAAGGTCCAAGGGTTCTGATTCTTATGTTGGTGAGTCTTGGACTTTCCTTTTTCCTTTGTCATCTTTGCACTTTTTCTTTTGCTTGGGGTCCTACGGTGCATTTAAATCAATGACAGGCCTCTTCAATGGGAGTTCAGGGTAGTGTGGGGAATATTTGAAGAGCAACCTCAAAATTTTGACATTTATGAGGCCATGAACTTCAAGCATGGGTTCTTCCTCAATGCCTACACCCATTGTTAGGCATAAATATGAGACAATCCATGGGAAGAAATACTGACCTCTTATGTGTCCCATAAAACCTCGAATTTGTCTTGCGATCAACTAGCCCACATCGATTGGAAAGTCGCGTGCAATGCAATATACGGCCATGACTCGATCCCTCGAAATTGTTTTATCATGGGAAGTCAGGATGAGTCACCGTTTTACCAAATATACCCAAAGTCGTGCCTCGAGAATCAGTGTCTTGGACGCCAGAGTTCTGGTGCCTTTTAATGAAATCGTCCATTTAGTGCCCGGTTGTGTTAATGTTTGCAGCGCATCTTCCATCTGCTCTTCAATAGGATCATCAATGATTTTATTACCCAGTGCATCTGGGTTGTTCTTCATCAAGAATAATTCATTGATGTCCTGTGAGACCCTAACGCTAAATCTAAAGTGGGAGGTTAAATAGAAAAATCCTAAGAAAGGATATGTGGGGCAAAGGGAGAAAAACATAAAAAATTATCCAAAAAGGTAGCCAAAAGTCCAAATGTCTATGAAGGGCTTAAAACATGTTGGATGCAAGAAGGCATGGAGGATGGAAGCAAGAAAACTTGAAAAATGGCTAAGGGTTGCATACAACCAACGCAAAGGCATACAATTGAAGCCATGCGGACACGGGCAGGAAGCATGCTTCGAGTGAGGCAATGCTAGGCACGCAGGCCATGCGTTGAACAAGCGCTACAGGCCATACACCAAAGCATCAAACCCATGGTCAAAGGATAAGCGCACAGGACTTGTGCGTCCAAAGGCATCGCAGCCTCATGCGTCCGATGGTTATTGCCAAGCGCGCAGCCTATGCCGTCGATGGTTGTTATGCGAGCGCCCTGCCTATAGCTCGACAACGAGCAAGCGGGCAAGTCATTCCTATGTCTCGAAAGCCGTGTCGAGTCTGCCGACAGACCTATGCGACCTATGCCAGTGCACGCCCAATGGCGGCGAGACACACCCACATGGCCGAGAGTGCCTTGCAGCCGAGATGCCTAATGTAGCCACCTGCGCGGCAAAGCACCTAGCGCCAAAGCACACCATGTTGTCCATGCTTTTAGTAGGCCGAGCAAGCACACCTAGCAAGCTCATGCGTTTGAGGGTGAGCGGCCACCCTATGATTGGTTGGTATGGCCAACTCATGCGTTGGCTAAGTGGAAACTTTGATGTAAGAAAGGTGTAGTTGCTATGCGTTAAGGATAAAAGGTAAGGCTAATTGATGGAAAACTTCAAGGGAGGATGCCAAATGTGATACAAGCATAAGTCTTTAAACAATTTAAGTAGAGAAATATGTAAAGTATTTTAAGTGATTTAGGTGGCAAAAGTAGGATCACACAAAATTCTAGTAGGAAGGCGGACAAAGGGAGATTTCATTGCAATGTGAACTATTATCACCTCAAGCAGGAGGTGGGTGAAAGGAGACTTCATGCAAAAAAGGAGAACTTTGGCTGGCAAAGCTGAAATTGAGAAAACAAAACTCAAGCTAGGCTGGTAGGTTGAGTGTTGGCAGCTCCAAAGTGAGACAAATGGGAGTTGAGTTGTCACCATGGGGTGAGTTTGAAATGGCTATAAATAGAGGGGTTGGGCAGGAGGAATTTATTCATACCATCACTTAAATTATGTGTTAAGAGCATATTTAGAGACTTACGTTTGAGTTATTAGGATGCCAAGTTGATTGGAGATCAAAAGAAAAAAAGGTTGCGTTGGTGAAGCATTGAGTCAGTCGGATGCACAGCTAGCCCACACTTTGCACGCACGCAGCTCTGCGTCCGTCCGTCCGTGCGCACCTCGCTCGACACACGCACTAGCCCAGCACAGCTGCCTTCCTCGTACGATGCATCACGCCCAACGCACGCCCAGACACGCCAGTCCCCTGTGCGGCACAGCACGCCCACCCTGCCTACTGCCCCACGCCTAGCTGCCTACCACCGTCCAAATAACCTCTAAAGAGGCTAATTTTGGGATTTGGTTTAAAATTGAGTAGGATAAGTTGGTATTTTCACTATATAATAGTATTTTGGCTAGTTTGACATTATTTATTGATATAACAAATATTAATTGAGGAATTTCCATTGATATGGAGGAATTGTCAAGGTGATTTTAGTGGAAAAACTTATGTAAGGTGAGTGTTTACTTAGTTTTATGCGTTGATATGTGGATAAATGCATATGTAAGTGCCAAATGCATGCTTATGATGTTATGTGGTTGCCATGATATTGTTGTGAAATTGCATGGAAATTGAGATTATACCCAGATTACATAAGTTATCATGCTTAACAAAAGGTGCTTGGCAGGAAAATATAGTCAGCCTCGGTCGGCGGGAAATAATAGTCGGTGACGACCGGCGGAAAATATAGTCAAGTACCTAAGCAAAGAATTGTCGATGTGCACATTGGCGGGAGAAGTGGGTTATAGGAAAGTTTCCATAAAAAGTTGTATGTGATTGATAATGTGTCCATGATATGAGCATGCCATGTATAGCATGGAACTGGAGGATAATAATTTAATGATTGTACACATGATCATGCATAGATTATACTGGAATTGTGATTATGTGATTGCTTTCCCAAAAATATGTTTTGCAAAGTGATTATTATTCTAAAAGAACCACTCACTGGGCTTAATAGCTCACACTCTTCCAAATGTTTTCTTATATCCCCCATCAGGTAGCAAAGCGGAGCGTTCAGGAAGGAATCTACTAACCACCAACACACCAGGATTTGGTAAATTCTCAGGGCATGGCTCGGATCATGTAATAAAGAATATAGGAAATTGAACTATGTGTATAAAAGTTAGATAGAGTGTTGTAAACATGTTGAAGTCTTTAATAGATAAGGGGGAAATGTTAAATTCAAATATTGTCTTAGAATACTACTGGTGTACCCTCATGCTCCCTTCCTGGTCTTGGGGGCTAAGGCTAGGGAGAGGGTGTGACATGTCCTTTGCGCTGAAACACACCATTTGCCCTTTTATGGTCACCACATCCTTGGTGCCATGTAAGTGTCCATTGTAGAAGTTTCTCACTACCTTTGGAATGACAATGGCTGGGCACTGACAAAATGTTTCCCATCTGTGCTCCAGTACAACGCTTGTAATTAGGTCTGGTAGTGGTGTTGGCATGGGGAAAAATCCCATCTCCATTAGCAAATCATCGTTTTCTCTTTTCTTCGATAGATGCCCCTTTGCTAACGCGGGCTCGCTACTTTCTAAAACTGGTTTTCCCTTTTCTTTAGTCAATGCAAGGTGGGATTCTTGCCTTTGTTTCCTTTCCCTTGCCTTCTTCTCTCTTATGCGCTGAACGTTTGCTCGGCGCTTCCTCTCCTTCTCCTCTTTCTTCTTCCTTTCTTCTTCTTCTTCTTCTTCTCTCTCTTCTTCTTCAATTTCATTTTCAAACTGCTCGGAGGCCAGCAAAATGCGCTGTTCCTCTTCAAGCCTTTTCCTTTCCTCTTCTATCGCAATCTCATTGTTGCCGCACATCTCCTCATCTTGTAATTTTCTTCTTCGATTACCTTCTGCGATGATGAGTTTTGCTCGCAACATTTTCTCCTGCTTCTCTTCTTCCTCCATTCTTCTCCTCTTCTATTCTTCTAACGCATCTATCAAAATTGGAGGGTCAACTGTTGAACCTTGCGGTGCATTCTCCTTACGACGCTGCGTCAACGGGGTGATTTCTACATTTTCTCCTTCGTCAGTCGCAATCATTTGTGGTGTTGCAAGTTGTGCTGATTCTCTTAGTTTCACTGATTCCCCCTTGTCCTCCCTCATGGAGGTGGATTCTCTGTCCAACTCTAGGCTTGCAACCCTCTTTCTCCTCTTTTCCTCCTTCTTCAGGCGCCTTTCCTCCCGCCTGCTTTCTTTTCTTTCACTTCTTTCTTTCTTATTCTTCAGCTTGGCCTCTTCATCTCCTTTAGCCCTCTTCTTTTTGCTCTTCTTGTTCTTCTTCTTCTCTTCAACCACTTCTGGCTGCTTCTCTGTCGTCGCTTCCTCCAAAGCAACCCTGATGGGTCCCTCATAAGATTATGCGTTAGCAGTTTCCTTAGGATCCAAGATGGCCAGAGCGCTTCTCCTTGACTCTTCCTCCATCCCCTCCTCCGAAGGCAGTGGTTGGTTCACAACCCCAGCTTCAGGCAGTTCTCCTTCTTTCTCCAAGTTGCTGAGAATGCTCCCAAACACCTCTTTATCGTCCTGTCTCTTCTTTTCACTCTCAAAGGAGAATGTTGGGAATGGGGTGCTTTCAGAACTCTGCCCCCTTTTGAACTGGAGTGGCTTGGCTGCTAAGGGATTTCGCCGGGGTCTTCCTGTGACTCGAGGGATGATGTGTGGCTAGGCAGCGAGATGATGGCTAGCTACAAAGAATGCCACCTCTTGTATAGAGAGTTGGGCTTCCAAGGGTGATAAGGGTGAAGAAGATGGCTGGGAAGATTGATCTGCCATGGATGTCGGAGTAAAAGAAAACTGGAAATTCTTTAGGGTTTTAGGAAGAGGGAAACATTCTTGTATGCAGAGTGCTCTAGGGTTTCTGTTTGCAAATGAGATCAAATGGACTCACAGACAGAGGAGATGAAATTTATAGGTTGGGACTTGATGGGCCCAACGCAAATTCTGCGGTGGCAGGCCTCGAGCTACTTAAAATCTTGTCGTTTGCACTCCTCACATTTGTGAAGCATCAAAGAAGGACGACCTTTCGTCTACTAAATCATCATTTTCTTGGAAGACAAAACGATTGGACTTCTCAATTTGCAAAAAGAATTATCTTTAGTGTTTTATTCGAATGGGCGCAAGGTGAAGAATTAACGTAATGAGTCCATCACCGCAATTGCATCTTTGTAGAGGACGGGCAACAACGCATGTATCCCCATAACACACCCCTTAACTCAACGCATTTCTGGAGGACAGGCGCATGGTACTTCTACCAGCACAACACTACCTCAACATAGTGCATTTTTGCTAAGGACGGGCTAAGAACACATACGAGCTCAACACACCCCTCAACGCAATGCATTTGAGTTGGATGAACGCAAAGTGTAACTTGTGGGTACAAGATGCACCCATCATCGCAATGCATATCGGGTGTTGATTGTTTTGTTGTTATTATTACTTTTTTTTTTCATCAACGTAAGTCTCTAGGACTTTACAGTAATAATTTTCTTCTTATTACAGGTTTAAGAATAATGTATTTATGATAGAAAAGTTAAAGAAATTAAAGAGAGTACAGAGATAAATATAAGAGAATTAAATGAAGCATAAATTCATAAAGCATTGTAAGACAAATTAAATGAAGCAATAAATAACAAAGTTCATAAAGCAATAAAGACAGGAATGAAGAAAGTATGTAAACATAGAATTGAGATATGGACTGGAAGATAGTTTTCTTTGATGAACGCAATCCACACGTCCACAGGCGATCCAGCTTGCCTGCCCAATGTCTTCAAGGACATTGTAACATCCTGTGCAGTTATAAAATTAAATTCAACATTTTTGTATTAATTGAGGACTTTTTGTCAATTCTAAAATTTAGTGCGTTTAAAGGAAAATTTTGGATTTTTATGTTGCATTAATTTAATTTTAAGTCGATGTCAAAATTGAGATTTTATGGGGAGAATTGAGTTAATTTTGAAATTTGGATTTTAAAGAGGAAGAGGAAAGAATTTTAAATATATATATATATAGTTATAGTTATTTGAGAATTCATTAAAGCAAATATTTGAAAAGATTTGGAAATTTGGATTTAGTTTAAGGAAAGATGAAATTATTTTGGAAATTGAATTTATTTTTTTGCAGTTTGAGAAATTGAAATTTTGGGAAGAGATAATATATATATATAAATATATATATGAATATATATACACACACATTAATTTCTCCCTCGAGAAGCGTGATAAAAAAAGAAAAAAAAGAGAAAAAAAAAGAAGAAGAAGAATTTTCATCTTCTTCTTCGTGAAGGAGTAATGGCTGCTGAAACTCTCTTCCTGCAGCTGAGACTCAGCCACCGCCACACCGTCAGCCCTCGCCAACTGCGTCCGAGTCGCCATCCACTTTCGATCGTTCACGCTGTCGCTTGAGCGCCCTAGCCACCTGCGCCTGAGGTGTTGTTGCGTCCACACCGCTTTTCACACAGCAACATTTGTGTCGCGCCTGTCTGGCCGTCCTTCTCAATCGAGCCAACAACGCCATCGCTAGGCCAAGCACGCCACTCGTTCCAGCTGCCAATTTGGGTCTAGCTGCGATGACTGCTTCGCAGACTTGTTCGTTTCGCGCAGGGGTTCTGTCGCCGACGATCGCTTCTCAAATCTGGCCAACGCCCACCAGCTTTTCGCCCATCGATCACTACCATCTGGGTTTTTGCTAGATTTTGAGTTTGGTGTAAGTTTTTTGGGTTTCTTGAACATTCTTGATTACCCATTTAAAATTTTGGCCCAATATTTACCCATAAATTTTGGGTGTTCAGATTCAAGTTTCAGGGAGAATCTTGAGCTTTTTGATGTTTTCGTTGTGGGTGATTTAAGTTGATCTCGTGGGTTTTTGGTTTCGTTGGGCACGGAAGAGCCTAAGTTTATTAGTTTCTAAAGTTGTGATTAGAGGTAAGTAATCTTAATACTGGAATTGCCCACGGGCCAGGCATTAGATGTTGCTAGCATGTTAAATGAAGGTTATGGCAGAATGACAACATGAAAGATTGATAGTATAACATGATTAAAGTATGTTCTATTACAAGATCCAAATTATTTATTTATGCACATAGACACTTGAATGTTAGTATGAGGTGGTATGTGCTTCCATGGTTGTATTTGATCTGATGATGTTGAGGTATATACATGTATGTTGTAGAACCATGATGTTGAGGTATATGTGTATGTTGTACAGCCATGATGTTGAGGTTTATATGTATGTCATAGATTCGTACAGTGATGATTATGATGTTGAGACTGTGCAAATATCCTTACTGATTAGTTAGATGCCCATTAGATTTTGTGTCTCCTTCAGGATTCACCATTTTGTGTCTCCTTTGGGTTTCACTAATTTATGTTTCCTTCGAGATTCACCAGTTTGTGTCGCCTTCAGGATTCACCAGTTTGTGTCTCCTTTGGGATTCACCAGTTTGTGTCTCCTTCGGGATTCACCAGTTTGTGTCTCCTTTGGGATTCACTAGAGGTAGTGGGCATACTTAACTACAGTAGGATAGGACTCAGTCTCCTTCTTGTTTCATGTGCATAATGTAAATCACAGAACAACCCCTACAACAACAAATGTATTAATCCTAGTTGGAGAAGTCCACCCTAAATTCTGTGTTGGCGCGGGCGGGGAATATAAAACCGAAAGGCTGGGCCAAGTACCATCAGATGCAATAGCAACTCAGGGAATCAGTACGGAAACCCCGTTCCAACCTTCCACCACAATCATACAGGGGCAAAATCGAGTCAACGAGACTTCGCACAGATCAACCATCCCTCTTCAAAAACACACCTCTAGTGTACATTCATTGGGACAGTCCCTGCTCCAAGCAAACATGCCGACATAAAACGAATGTTTGGTGATGCAGTGTCAGGGCGCCTTCAATTAGAAACTTGAGATTCAAGTGGTGGCAACAGGCATTCGAACTTGAAATAGAAACACCTGGAACATTGCCAAGGAATTCTGATAGCCCCTGGATCTCACGGTGAAGTGAGCAATGCTCTAGTAATGACCCAACCCCTATGACTTACAGTTAGGCCGTTAACTAAAATACATGCATGCATGGCACTTAAAATGCACACTTCTTATGTTGAAATAAATGCTAAATAGATAAGGAAGTTCAAAAGAGTTCGTTTATTAAATACAAACGTTAAAACAAAGAATAGGGTACCCATAAATCATAAAGGTTAATAAAATAAATATGAAAAAGACAATTCTTACTAACAAGTTTCAAACATCAAAACTAACATTAAAGAAATATAAAAAGAACTTTAAATCTCATTATACGCGAAGCGTAAAAACTATCCTAGTGGCTCGATCACGAATTCCGCTTGTCCATCGGCCGGTGCATCTCTACCCTTACCTGAAACAACAACATGAGAAAAGAATGAGTATAAAAATACTCAGTAAGTAACCCCACTACTGGGGTCAAGTTGGGCCATCTATGTTCTCTAGATACCACCTCTGGTAAAACATATAAACTTCTCTAGTTCTCATTTGCGACACGTATA
>NC_052356.1:18147784-18170680 GCF_009727055.1 Benincasa hispida
GAAAAACAGGATCTTGTGCTGGTCATCCCACCCCCTGATTCACTTCGGGTGCCACATTATCATTGTTATTATCTGCCAGTTGGCCTTCTTTCGCCTTGCTCGGTTTTGGCGTGCCCTTATGCGAAATGTACACTCGATCTCTGGGTCAACCTTGAATTCTAGGTCAGTCTCAGTACTCATAAACTGTCAGACTGCTCTTCGCGATAAACAACCAATACAAAGAGATCTGTCCTGCAAAAATATCACAAACATACTCAATAATAACCATTACCAATCCCGGGCAATGGCACCATGAACTTGGTACGCTGAATTTATTGTTGTCTTTAAATAAGCATGTGGACAAATATGAATGTGAATCATACAAGCTCATGTTGCCATAAACTTGTTGACTTGGAAAGATGGAGATGGAATGTGGATGCTGTGTTATGCTTATTTACACTTTATAAACTTGTTGACGTTGTAGTATAATGGTGAGTATTCTCGCCTGTCATGCGGTGACTTGGGTTCGATCCTCGGCAACGGCACCATAAACTTGTTGGACTTAGCATGGTGAATGTATCATGTGCATGCATGATGATGTGCTACAAGCTCATGTTGCCATAAACTTGTAACGCAAAATGTAATCTTATACTGTGTTGTTGCTCCTTTGTGCGATACTACTTCTAGATGTATGCGTTGTTAACTAAATGCTTGTAGTATGCTATGGAGCAATGCATTGTCACAAGTTTCCTTGCACTGAAACCAAGTATAATTCCAACGCAAGTTTCTCGGAGTGATCCGAGGTCGAACATAGGGATTGTTGACGTTAATGTGTTACATTCGTGATATATGCGACCGGTGTTTTTACAATTAATAAAGAGTATGTTTGTACAGGAAATTAAATTGTGGTAAAGTAAAATTGTGCAGATAAACTAAAGTTGCGGTAATAAAATAAAGTGCAATAAAAGTAAACCTAAGCTAACGTGATGCGAGATACAAGATACATGATATACATGAGTTCGAGACTGACTGTGAAGTTTATACAAAGGATCGTGGTATGCGATGGCAAGGCTTTATGGATGAATCAGAAGGAGAAAGAATAATTAGTACAAACATCGCAAGTTTGTTGATTGCGTTAAAGATATAACTAAGGTTTCGCTTTCCCTTGGCGTACACCTCTCGAGTTGGAACACATAGCAATATGGGCAAGCAAGAAGACGAACTTTGATCTAGCAAGCGTGGGGAAAGTCTGGAAGTTGCAATTGAACCAGCTGGTCGAGTGGCGAATGAAGGCCTGATACCAACATGCAATCTCAAATACAGCGGCTGCCTCTATGGCCAAAATAAACATTAAGTATTAAGCACAAAAAATTTACAGAGATTACATTACAAGTCTCATAAGTCTCGACACCCAAAATATTAGTCCCTACATGAACAACTATAACATTTGTACAATATTTACAGTAACCACCTAGCAGACGGGTTACAATAACTATTGTCTTTGAGTGGCAAAACAGATGCAGAGCTACCTTATGAGGATTTGACCACTACCTGGGGGAAAGAGAAACATTTGAAAATAGGGTGAGCTTGCTAGCCTAGTGAGTGGCTTAAGAAAGAAAATTGATTCTCATGAATAAGTCTCAATAAAGAGATCATACTAAAATATAAATCTTTATAGTAACCTTGTATTGAAATATAAACATTTTCCAAGCATAAAACATATAAATTTGTTTTCATCATAAAACATTAAATTGTTACTTAGTTGAGAATAACCCTGTTGTGGTTAAGTCCCAACGTCAATTGCTTGGTCAAGAGAGAACCTTTTTGCTCAATCTCTGACTTTAAACTATCTACTGCACGTGATTATAACTAAGTATCAGATTATAACTAAGTATCATCATACCCTAGGTACTCTTGCTTAGGTACCTTATCAATGTCTATCAGTATCGAGCTGCTCGGATGCCTTCTTAAATGTCCCTCAGTATCGAGCTTCAAGTAATACTAGTCATACTATGACTTTCTCTTTAAAGCATGTAAAGCAAAACGCATAGGAAACATGTCTTTAAAGGCTCTAATGGATACTTTGTGTATTTAAACACATAAATAGTTTTTCAATAAACTTTCATACATGGCATGCGTTTAAAACATAACTCATAGTTTGCTTGGAGAACTACTTTATGACACTAGCTAGCATGAGAATAATATTTCTTAAAACATGGCTTCTTTAAAACATTGTAAATATTTAGCCACTCACAACTTTTCAGATTACTCCTCAAAGGTTGATATGCTTCTAACACTGGTGTCGTTCCTGTGGACACAAAAGCATATATTTAGTTACTAGCACTGGTCTCCCTTTCAAGACTAACTTTTAAGTAAGCCTTGCATTCAGCCTTCACTTAGATGACTTTCACTCAACGCATACCTTGCTGTAGGCCTAACACTTAGAAATTTCCTTGATATTTTGGCTCTTGCTATGCATCCAAACACACTTCACAAACGCATCCCACTTGTGCAACCAACAGTTGCTCTAAGTGTTCCTTCAACTGCACATGGTCGTCCACAAAAGCTGCTTATGCGTCCAAGACTTCAACGTAAGCTTTCCTCAGCCCACACAGTAGATCCAACGCATAGAAATGCTCAACCCTTGGTCTGTCTGAGCGTTTACTTCGAGCTGCCAACTTACTCAACCCAAGTAGCTACCTGCTTATTTATGAAATTCTAGATTCAAATTACAGAATTAATAACTCAAATTATAGAGCTCATCTCAAGAAATTTCTTTCTAAAACTTGTTTAGAATTGTCTCAGGAAGCTTACCTTAAAATTTCAGCTTCAAAACCTTCGTCATTCGTCTTGAAGTCTCAATTCTTCATCGACGGCCCGAATTCACCCATGAACTAAACCTCTAGTCGCTTTTTCCCTTTTCCGACCTTATTCCGGTTAGATCTTCTTCCGGCAGTGTTACCTCTAAAACTAGACTCTCAGAGATTTCCAACAACACTAATATCACTCAATTTTCACGGAGGAATTGATCAAACTAAGCTTTTGAAGTTCTACCTTCCTTTTTATACTACTTTTCATTGCTTACCATTAAAGCCTAGCATGACACCTTCAGCTTAAATGGAGTTAAATTTGGTGCTTAGGACAGTTGTAGCCCTTAATCGGTGGTTAAGACTGATTAATGGATGCTTCAATTGTTTAGCTCAGCCTCTATCGTATAGCTCATCGTTTAGTGATTCTCTCGCTGTCGCTTATCACCCAACGATCTCGTTGGCGCTCATCGTGTAGCGTATAGCCTATCGTATAGCTCTTGCTGTCGCTCATCGTGTAGCTCTAGTTGTTGATGTTATCGCTCATCATATAGCTCTCGCTGTCACTCATCGCATAGATCTCGCTATCGCTCATCGAGTAGCTCTCGCTGTCGCTCATCATGTAGCTCTCGTTGTCGCTCATTGTGTAGCACTGACGCCTATCGTCTAACACATCATGCCCATTGTCTAGTGCTCACGCCTATCATGTAGCGCCATTGTCTAGCATATCACGACCGTCGTCTAGCGCTCACGCCCATCATGTAGCACTATCGTCTAGCGTCATCGTCTAGTGCTTAGTTGATCGTGTAGCACCATCGCCTATCGTGTAGCGCTATCATCTAGCGCATCACTTCACATTGTTTAGCGCCACACGTAGCTACACAATCATCCATGTACACCACTCCAATGCCCAGTAGCCACACTCATGCACACCTGATGCTGTCGCTTGCATGCTAACCTCCAAAACTTGGTTGATGCATGCCTTGTCCAACGCATGGCTTTTCTTCACTCAGCCACACTCGGCTCCCTTAAATGCCCAACTAACCTCTAAAACAGGTAAGGCCAACAACCTTGGCTCAACTCCAATGGTTAGCACAAGGCCAACACATGGGCAAACTCTTAGCCAATTTTCTAGCTTCCAACGCATGGGCTACACTTAGGCAATTTTTTTCTAGCTTCACCCAAGAGTCAAGCTTTCAAACTTAAACATTTCTTCTAACTTCTTACCATTTTCTCTACAATTAAACATTAATTCCACATTAACCTACTCATCATACTGGTCTCAGTAGGGAACATTCACAAGTAGAGATATTAGGGCTCAGGGTTCACACTTATGTATGCAATGTTATGTATTAGATCTGACATTTGCTATGCAGTAGGGTTTGTCAGTTGATATCAACCCAATCCAGGATTAGATCACTGGAAAATGGTTAAAATGATCCTCAAGTAACTTTAGAGAACGAGAGACTATATGCTTGTTTATGGAGATAAGAACTTGCTTCTTACAGGATACACAGACTCTGACTTTTAAACTGATAGAGATTCTCAGAAATCGACATTAGGGTTAGTGTTCACTCTGAATGGAGGGGCTATAGTTTGGCGAAGCATCAAGTAAGGATGCATCGCAAACTCCACTATGGAAGCCGAATACGTAGTCGCGTGTAAAGCTGCTAAAGAGGTTGTTTGGCTTAGGAAGTTCCTTATCGATTTGGAAGTTGTTCCAAATATGTCTTTGCTAATCTCACTCTATTGTGGTAATTGAAGGAAATCAGACATGAGGATTTCTATGAGTAGTGGAATGATCGTTCCAAATCCCAGTCGAAATTGAACATAAACAATTACAGTCAAGAAACGGAAACTTACAGGTCATGCACAATACGGAATTACATCATGCTTTAAAATGATCAAGGGATAGAATATCATACCTTTGAAGACTCATGCTTCAAACTCCCTCGATCACGAACGCTCGTTCAGTCTCTAAGATAGAAACACACGGAGCTTGAACATAACGACCACAACACAACACGATCAACAGCAAACTCGAACTCAACGAACGGCCTCCAAAACCTCGAACTCAACCAAGTTGAGTGAGGACACCACCACAATGGCTATCTTGGTATTCTCGATGTGAGAATCCATAAGTGTGGGCTTTGTGTGAACATGGTTAGAGCAAGAGACCGGAGGAATAACAATCATGTAGACGATTGAGCAAGTGGGAGATGAGAAGAGTATATTGTATAAACAAATGATCAATCTTGTACACGAAGGCAAGCGATTGTATAGCAAATGCCTACAATCGTTTAGCTACGACCAACTAAGTGAACTATCACGATCGTTTAGTCTCTCTTTCAACTATCGTTTAGGGAATCCAATCCACTTGACAACAATTCTGTGAGTGTCTTTCCCAGAATAGAAACTCTCATAAATCTACTAAATTTAGGAAAACATTTTTGGTGACGGAAAACTAGCTATCAATTACTTGGTGACTAAAATCACGTGGATGCAATATGTGATGCATGTTCTTAATGTATGTGTTGATTATCATGCGTCGGTGGTCATGCGTTGGAGTGAACTATGCGTTAACGAATGTATGTGATGACCTTGCGTTCCTGTCACAAGTTTTCTTGCACTCACACCAAGTATAACTCGAACGTAAGTTTCTCTAGTGATCCGAGGTTGAACTCAGGGACTTGTAGCCAGGCATATGCGGTAATTAATGACATGCAGAAATGCATGTCATCTTAGGCCTTTTACTTAGAATTATGAAGGTTGTTAGGCAGAATATGTGGCAATCATGATAGAAATTCACGAGAAAATGAGCTGGCGTTGATCAGCATGTTGAATTTCAGCTAACTCGTTATTTTGCGTTATTATGCATTCAATGTTCTATTTTCATAGCTAAAACAGGAAATGGACGCAAATGCGGAAACCGGACCATCGCATAGACGACGCATGTGGAGAAACACTCCATCGTAAAGGCAAACGCATTGATCAACGCATGGATGTTGCAGTAATCAGTCGTATGCGTCCATCGCATGGGAGTTCCACTCGTCAAGCAATTGCAGTCATCATGTAGAGTTGCAGTATTAAGCGAATGCAGTCATTGAATGATTGCGGCTATGCGACAATGCATGCTAAGGGGATCAACGTAAGGTTGGTGGAATGAACGCATCAACACATCTACCTCGAGAAAAACTAAAAGATGATGTTGACATTTCACCTACCACGCCATTAGTGGCAGAGGTTCAGAAAGGACTAACGCGCCGAATGTCAAACTCAGAGCAGTCTAATTAATGTCGTTGACGACCTAAGCTCTATAAATAGAAGCCAGTGAGCTGAAATTCAAGTTATCCAAGGTTTTCGCCTGAGGTTCGCCTAGGGCAGATCCTTGCGATCCAGACAAACGCGTGAGAAGAAGCTTGAGAGTTCTTCACCTCCTTCATCCATTTCGAGTGACGATCGAAGCCTTCGACCGGAGCTAGATCTCAAGAAAGTCAGCTCCACAGCCCATCATGGCACCACCGGCAGCCTTGACGCACATCCGCTAGACATGTCTTTGCTTTCAACCGGTCATTTCAATTTTCTTTCTTTTCTTATGTTTTATTGTATGACATTTTGTGATTAAGGAATTAATACAATTTGTTTCCAATGCATTTCTTTGTTCCTTCGACTCCATCTCCATCCTCTTTGCTTAGCATTTTTACTTTCATTGCAACACTTAGTGGGATTGCTTAGGTATCGCATACTTAGTCATGTGGATTAGGGATATGAAGCATGTAGCAACCCACCGAGAGGTGTGCGTTATGTGAGTGTGTGAGTAATCTTATTTGCTTAGTGTGAAGCTGCTGCAATGCCTGTCTATAGGCTAACACATTGTTTGTCTATGAGTAGAATCAGCAACAATCAACTGCCCGGGAGGGTAAGTGGTTGGACGCATTAAGCATGTATGCATTGTTCACTAGAGATAGGAATAATCATGCGTTTGTCTTGTTTTATGTTCTGCCCAACACCCCTTTCGAGCTACTCGAGAGAGAGTCTAAAGAAAGAACCTAATGACTCGAGAGATCTAGGTTAGAATCTAGACTCGAGAGAGCGAGATTAGATCAGCATAAGCAAGAGATAGGGACTTAGAGATAAGCTTTGTTTGTCAATACTACATCGCATGCACCCTAGGAATAGGTATGATATTATGTGGTCGCCTTATTTGTGTGTGTCACTTTGTCATCGCATAAATGAGAATAGAGGCTTATGTGTAGGTCCTATAGACTTATCGCATATATCACATGCGTTCTAGCATTAGAAGCCGTAGCATTCGCACCGAGAGGTGGTTTACTATATATGTGTGTTGCATGACCGCATGGCTTGCGTTGACTAAGGTTGCCCTTATGGTCACTCTTAAGGTTTGCAATGAAATCATCTCCACATTTTATCTATTTTCCCATACATTTATTTCATGTCAAGGTTTGTCGTATCTCTACCTTTCATGCATATTCTCATTGCGTTGTCTGTTAGATAGGAGTAGGAGTAGGATTAACTTAGGAACCTCCCTTCCATTCTTTTATTTAAACCGCCGCATGCACATCACCACATATATATAGCTACAAGTCCTTGTGTTCGACCTCGAATTACCCAAGAAACTTGCATTCGTGTTATACTCGGCGTGAGCGCAAGAAAACTTGTGACAGGATGCATGGCATCGCATACATTTATTAACGCATATCCATTCCAACGCATGACCATCGACGCATGACTATCAATGCATATCTTAGAACATGCATCGCATACCACGTCCAAGGGATTTTAGTTGTCGAGTAAAATTGACTTCTAATTTCCCATCATCAGTAATGTGTATGCGACGGTTGAATAAAAGAATGATGGAGGGGGTTTCTATGCTAACACTACTCCTACTCCAAAGTAACAGACAATGCAATGAGAATATGAATGAGAGGTAGAGAAACGACAACTCTTGACGGGGATAAGTGGATGGAAAAATAGATAAAATGTGGAGATGTCTTCATCGCAACCCTTAAGAGTGACCGCAAGAGGCAACCTCGGCCAACGCAAGCTGAATGCCATACACGCCTGCCGTAAATGCACGTGATTTGTATTAGCAAACGAAACTTATCTCTAAGTCTCCATTCTTGCTTATGCAATCTTAATCTAGCTCTCCCGAGCATCGATTCTAACCTAGCTCTCCTGAGTCTCAGGTTCTTTCTTTAGACTCTCTCTCGAGTAGCTCTAAAGGTTTGCTGGATGCATATATAAGACAAGGTAACTGCAAAAGCCTTGTTGACGTAAGATTATTCCTATCTCTAGTGAATACATGCTTACATTGCTTAATGCGACCAACCATTTACCCTCTCGAGCAGTTAGTTGTTGCTGACTTTACTCATAGACAAGCATTGCGTCTGTCTATAGACAGGCGTTGCTACAGCTTCACACTAAGCAAATAAGGTTTTCTCACACACTCACACAACGCACATCTCTGTGGTCTGCTACATGCTTCATATCTCTAATCCACATGACTAAGTATGCAATACTCTAGCAATCTCACTAAGTGATGCAATGAAAGTTAAGGATGCTAAGTAAAGAAGGATGGAGATGGAATTGAAGGAAACATATAAATGCATTGAAACATAATGTATTAATTCCTTAATCCAAAAATGTAATACAATACAATATAAAAAAAAAAGAGAAAATGAAATGACCGGTTGGAGCAATGACTTGCTCCAGCCGGATGTGCGTCAAGGCTGCCGGTGGTGACATGGATGGGCGGTGGAACTGACTCTCCCGAGATCTAGCTCCGATCGAAGGCTCTAGTTCGTCACTCGGAATGGATGAAGGAGATGAAGAACTCTTAAGCTTTCTTCTCACACATTAGTTTGGATCGTAGGGCTAATCCCTGGATGATTTGAACTTCTGCTCATCAGCGTCTATTGATAGAGCTTGGATCGCCGACAACATTAATGGACTTCTCTGATTCTGACATTCGCGGCATGTTAGTCCTTTTCTGAATCTTTGCTGCTAATGGCGTGGTAGGTGAAATGTCAACATCATCTTTTGAATTTCTCAAGATATGTGTTGATCCGTTCATTCCACCAACCTTTGTTGATCCCTCTATTATGCACTATCGTTTAGCCGCAATCGTGCAGTGACCGCATTCGCCTAATACTGCAACTTCTAGACGATGATCGCAATCGCTTGATGATCGTAACTCCTATGCGATGGACGCATGCGGCTGATCACCACAACACCCATGCGTTGATCGAATGCGTTCGCCTTTGCGATGGAGAGTTTCTCCACATGCGATCATCTATGCGGTAATCTGGCTTCCGCGTTTGCATCCACTTCCTACGTTAGCTACAAAAATAGACAAGTGAACGCATAATAACGCATAATAATGGGTTAGCCGAGATTCTCAATGCTGAACGCCGCAAGCTCATTTTCTCATGAATGTCAAACATAATTGCCGCATATTCTGCTTAACAGTCCTCATAATTCTAAATAAAAGGCCTAAGATGACATGCATTTCTACATGTCATCAATTTTTACTTTTATTTCACGGTTAGCATGAAACCATCAATAACCTCCCACTTAATTGGTTGTTAGAGAAAAAGATATAATTATCCAATAATTAATATTATTATAAATATATATGATAACCAACTTACCATATTATATTTATAACCTAGAGGTTCAATATTTCATCTCATGAAACATATAAACCATAGTTCTTTTTCTATTTCATGATACTTAATGTAAATCTCATTTGCATTAATCCTCCACTTGATGTATCTCAATCATCACACCGATCATATCATATATAATCGAATTTCCTCTTATCAATTTAAACATATCAAATCAACACCAAGAACTGATTCTCAAATTGAATCCATTGAGCTACCAAGGGGACCTTATGGACCTATAGCTTGAAGCTCCAACAGGACGTGAATAACTAACTAAACTCTTTAGTCATGGGAGATCCACCATTCGTTAACTGCCAGGCACTCCACTAAAGACCAACAGCTGCACTCTCCTTACAACAAATATATTTTTGTCCATATCAACCAATCAACAGTGCTATAACCATTCACAGATCACTTATAATACATCTAGGCCAATAACCGTTATGCCTCTGTAGTTACACCTAACTCCTTAAGTACCACTGGTCCCTTTAATGAACATAAGTCATAGTCCTACTATGACTGAGTCCTTTCTTTCAAAGAGAAGTTGTGGCCACTATGTTCAAGACCCGAAATCAGCCTTTAAGGGAGCAATCTATCTACTTACCCCTGTTTCGAGGAAGGAGTGAATTCTGTAACTGAGTTACCAGCTCCCAAATCAGACAAATCCTAAAAAAGGTAGGCATGTTTTGGCAATCTGGCCACTCTCACCCATACTAATCAAAGGACCACCCTCAAAGGCAGAAGTTCCCAAAACACTCAGGATTGAGGTCATGTCACCTGTGGTTGTTTAGGTGAGATACAAGTCTCAAGTATCAACAACATTATATAAAGAGACAAATCATCTCGTGGTCTAGTCTTATACAAACTCTTTTTATAGGACACCCTCGCTCGCATGTCTTCACATGAATGGTAAGGATTTACCATCTACAGTAGTTCACAACACTTGTAAACCTCTATAAAGTAGGTTGTATCCGTAGTTCACAACACTTGTAAACCTTTACAAAGTAGGTTGTATCCGTAGTTCACAACACTTGTAAACCTCTACAAAGCAGGCCGTATCTGTAGTGTCACCAGGATCAAGCCATATCCTGTAGCCACAACTTCTCTTTGGAAGAGAGGACTCAATCATAGTATGACTATGATGTATCGTTCATTAAAGGAATCAGTAGTACTTAAGGAGTTAGATGTAACTACAGGGGAAAAATAGTAAATTGGCCCAGTTGTACTTACGAATGACCTATGAAGGGTTATCGTACTGTTGACTGGTTATATCCAATGGACACAGAAATATATCTGTAGTGAGAAGAGTGAAGTTGTCGGTCTTTAGTTGTGTGCTCGACAGTTAACGGATAGTGATCTCGTGTTTAAAGAGTTTCGTCAGCTATTCACGTACCATTGAAGCTTCAAGCTACAGGTCCATAAGGTCACCTTGGTTACTCAATGGATTCAACTTGAGAATCAGTTTTTGGGTTAGTTTAAAGTGTTCAAATTAACAAGAGGGAATTTAATTATATATGATATAATTAAACAAGTTCGATTATACGTGAAATTGATATGATGTATGAGATACATCAATTGGAGGATTTTGATATAAATATGATTTATATTGAATAAAGGAGAAAGGAACTATGGTTTAAATGTTACATATGATGTGATATTAAAACTATAGTTTATAAATATAATATGATAAGTTAGTTATTATATTTATTTATAATTAAAACAATTATATGATAATTGTGGGTAGTTTCTCCTTTAACCATGCATAAAAGTGGGAGGTTATGTTCAATTTTCATAACTGAAGAATAAAATGAAAAGAGTTTTTATTTTGTCAGATCATCGCTTCATTAAATGTTTCACTTATCATTTTTCTAACTAAAGACTACACAATAGCCTTCTAAGCGAGAGCCTAAACGATTGTGTAAAGTGCCTTTTACTAAACAACCGTGTAGACGATCTAGCATGATTTACTAAGCGATCACGTACCAAGCGAGATTCACTAAACAATCGTGTAAACGATCAAACCTGTTTTACTAAATGATCGTGTACTGATGATGGGAAATTAGATGTCAATTACTCTACAATTAAACTTCCGTGGACGCAATATGCGATGCATGTTCTTAAAGTATGCGTTGATTTTCATGCATCGATGGTCATGCATTGAAATGACTATGCGTTAACAAATGTATGCGATGATCATGCGTCCTGTCACAAGTTTTCTTGCACTCACGCCAAGTATAACACAAACACAAGTTTCTCGAGTGATCCAAGGTCGAACTCAGGGACTTGTAGCTGGATGTATGTGGTAATGTGCATGCGGCGGTTTGAATAAAAAAATGGACGAGAGGTTTCTAAACTAACACTACTCCTACTTCTAACTAACAAACAATGCAATGAGAATATGAATGAGAGGTAGAGACACGACAACTCATGACATGAAACAAATGAATGGGAAAATAGATAAAATGTGGAGATTATTTCATTGCAACCCTTAAGAGTGACCGCAAGGGCAACCTTAGTCAATGCAAGCCATGCAATCATGCCACACACACTTGAGCCTAACTCTAGGACGTATGAAATGTATCTGCGATATTGCCGAGAAGCCTATGCCTGCATAAGCCTCCATAACCCGTTCACGTGCAATCACTGCATGAGCGTGATGGCCGCATACCACCATATCTTACTTCCTGGATGCATGCAATATCCTATCCGTAGGGTGCATACTCTTTGTGAAAGCAAACGGAGTTTATCTCTAAGTTCCCCATTCTTATTTATGCGTTCCAATCCGCACTCTCGAGTCTTAGATTTGGATTTTAGACTACTCTCTCAAGTATGCATGATGCGCTCATAAGATAAGGTAACCGCATGAACGTTGCTGACATAAGGTTATTCCTATTTCTAGTGAACAATAACTTACATTGCTTAATGCGACCAACCACTTACCCTCTCGGGTAGTTAGTTGTTGCTGACTTTACTCATAGACAAGCGTTGCGTCTGCCTATAGACAGGCGTTGCTACATCTTCACACTAAGAAAATAAGATTTTCTCACACACTCACGCAACACACACGTCTCGGTGGTTTGCTACATGCTTCATATCTCGAATCCACATGACTAAGTATGCAATACTCTCGCAATCTCACTAAGTGATGCAATGAAAGTTAAAGATGCTAAGTAAGAAGATGGAGATGGAGTCAAAGAAAACACATAAATGCATTGAACACATCATGTATTAATTCCTTAAAATCACAAAATGTTTACAATACAATATAAGAAAAGAAGAGAAAATTAAATGACTGGCTTAAAGCAATGTCTTGCTTCCAGCGGATGTGCATCAAGACTGCCGGTGGTGCCATGGTTGGGCGGAGGAGCTGACTCTCTCGAGATCTAGCTCCGGTTGAAGGATACATTTGTCACTCGAAATAGAGGAAGGAGGTGAAGAACTCTCAAGCTTCTTCTCACGCATTTTTCTGGATCGCAAGGATAATCCCTGGACAAGTTGAAATTCTACTCATCAGCTTTTTTTATAGAGCCTAGATCGCTGATAACATTAATAGACTGCTCTGATTTTGACATTCGCGGTGCATTTAGTCCTTTCTGAATCTCTGCGACTAGGCGTGGTAGGTGAAATGTCAACATCAGCATTTGAATCTCCCGAGATGTACGTTGATGCGTTCATTCCACCAACCTTGCGTTGATCCCATTAGTATGCGTTATTATGTAGCCACAATCATGCAGTGACCGCATTCGCTTAATACCACAACTCTACACGATGACCGCAATCGCTTGACGAGTGCAACTCCCATGCAATGGACGCATGCGGCTGATTACCGCAACACCCATGCGTTGATCGAACGCGTTCGCCTTTGCGATGGAGAGTTTTTCCACATGTGGTCGTCTATGCGGTAGTCCGGCTTCCGCGTTTGCGTCAACTTCATATGTTAGCTACAAAAATAGAACATTGAACGCATAGTAATGGGTTAGCCGAGATTCTTAATGTTGAACAACGCAAGCTCATTTTCTCATGAATTCTAACATAATTGTCGCATATTTTGCTTATCAGCACTCATAATTCTAAATAAAATGCCTAAGATGACATGTAGAAATGCATGTCATCACACCCCCAAACTTAGAATCATGCTTGTCCTCAAGCATGCGTTATACTCAAGAAATTCTAACTCACCTTCCGACTTTCCTTTGCGATGATAAGCTTCTCAAAATATAATTAGCTTCTCAGAATATAATTTCCTCATACCTCTAACCATCGCCACAATTTTCTCCTCCACTTTGGCTGTTTCTTCAAAAAGATCTTTTCTAAGTTTAGATCCAGCAAGCCTTTACTCAAAAAAATTTTATTCATTCACCACGAATTTGCGTTTAGCTTTTGAGAATGCGTTCGTTCAAAACACTTCAGAACTTTGCGATGACTTAGTCAAATGTGGCGTTAAACCTGGTTACACTCTTCATTTTGGCTTACCCCCACGTGTGTCATGCAGGCATCCATATTCAACTCAACTCTTGTCTTGCTTAATTTGATTTGCACCGGACAGAGGATTTGCGCTTATGCGTTGATCCTAGCAACTTACCTTTGTTTTGGCTTGCCCCCACGTGTGTCATGTGGACATCCAACTACAGGTAAGTGCCTTTCACAACTTAACTCTTATCAACATGAGTTTCCCATTGCGTTGACAGTGGAGTTATTATTCTCAAAATTCTCTTTGCTTTTTTTTTTTTTCAAATGATCGCAATGCAATAAACGCAATTCTCTAAGACCGCTGCTACCCCCAAACTTAGACGTTGGCAGCGTTCTCACCGCAAAGCTAAAAGAAAAATTACAGGAATATGATAATAAATGTTTGAGCAAAGGTTTACACAAAATAAAACTTAAGACTCTCAAAATTTGAAGAAGCCAATAAAAGTAAGGAGCGCCTTGCGATGATTAATTAGAAGATGCGGTGAATTATATGTACCATCATAGAAACATCGCAAAGCAATGCAATTGGGAAAGAAAGAATTTCAAAAGGATAATGCATACATGATAACAAGAAAAGAACCTTAGGCGGAATAATGCATGCGATCATGCATTGGAATCCACGTGATTGAAGCCATGCATTGAAAGATGAAAGGAATTCTTCCGTTGTACTACGCACCGAGGAGACTTATTGTTGCACCTACAAAGAGCAAATGCACCACACCAAGGAAGCAGCCATATATCCATAATAACAATAAAAATAAAAATAACCTAAACTAAGAAAGCAAGTTAAAGATAGAGTAGAAGACGTCCCTGGAAAAATAGGAGTGTTGTCGCCGCAAGGGGTCTTCCATGTAGGAGATTACTCTCAACTGCTTGGGTTAAGGAGCTTACCCTGACCATTGGGAACTTCCAGCAATTGTTGGGTGCATGCAGCCGTCATGTGCTTAGAATTACATTCAGCTCTTGCGACTGATTGCCCTTCCACCTTGGGTCAATATTGGCTTTTGGCGCATCGCCTACACTTCAATATTGTTTGCAACTTGGTCGCACAAGCTACAATATACCCAAGATAAAAAGGTTGCCTGCAGAGACACAAAACTCAACAAAAAATTAGTTGCCAAGTCCCCGACAACGGCGCCAAAAACATGATGACAGGAAATTAGACGTCAATTACTCAACAACTAAAATTCCGTGGATGCAATATGCGATGCATGTTCTTAAAGTATGCTTTGATTGTCATGTTTCGATGGTCATGCGTTGGAATGACTATGCGTTAACGAATGTATGCGATGACCATGCATCCTATCACAAGTTTTCTTGTGCTCACACCAAGTATAACGCGAACGGAAGTTTCTCGGGTGATTCGAGGTCGAACTTAGGGACTTGTAGCTGAATGTATGCGGTAATGTGCAGGCGGCGGTTTGAATAAAAAATGGAGGGGAGGTTTTTAAAATAACACTACTTCTACACCTAACTAACAAACAACACAATGAGAATATGAATGAGAGGTAGAGACACAAAAACTCATGACATGAAACAAATGAATGGGAAAATAGATAAAATGTGGAGATTATTTCATTGCAACCTTAGTCAACGCAACCCATGCAATCATGCCATACACACTCTAGGACGTATGCGGTGTACTTACGATATTGCCGGGAAGCCTATGCCTGCCTAAACCTCCATAACATGCACACGTGCTCTCACCGCATGAGTGTGATGGCCGCATACCACCGTATCCTACTTCCTAGACGCATGCAATATCCTATCTATAGGGTGCATACGCTGTGTGAAAGCAAACATAGCTCATCTCTAAGTTCCCCGTTCTTGCCTATGCGTTCCAATCCGCTCTCTCGAGTCTTAGATTTGGGTTTTAGACTACTCTCTCAAGTATGCCTAAATGATGAATGATGCGCTTATAAGACAAGCGTTACGTCTGCCTATAGACAGACGTTGCGACAGCTTCACACTAAGCAAATAAGGTTTTCTCACACATTCATGCAACGCACATCTCTCGGTGGTTTGCTACATGCTTCATATCTCTAATCCACATGACTAAGTATGTAATACTCTAGCAATCTCACTAAGTGATGCAATGAAAGTTAAAGATGCTAAGTAAGAAGATGGAGATGGAGTCGAAGGAAACACAAAAATGCATTGAACACATCATGTATTAAAGCCTTAATCAGAAAATGTATACAATATAATATAAGAAAAGAAGAGAAAATTAAATGACTGGCTGGAAGCAATGTCTTGCTTCCAGCGGATGTGCGTCAAAGCTGCCGGTGGTACCATGGATGAGTGGAGGAGCTGACTCTCTCGAGATCTAGCTCCGATCGAAGGCTCCGTTCGTCACTCGGAATGGAGGAAGGAGGTGAAGAACTCTCAAGCTTCTTCTCATGCATTTGTCTGGATCGCAAGGATAATCCATAGATTGCAGGGATAATCCCCGGACAAGTTAAAATTTTGCTCATCGGCTTCTTTATATAGAGCCTGGATCGCTGACAACATTAATGGACTGCTCTGATTCTGACATTCGTGGCACGTTTTGTCCTTTTTGAATCTCTGAGGCTAACGGCGTGGTAGGTGAAATGTCAACATTAGCTTTTGATTCTCTCGAGATGTACGTTGATGCGTTCATTCCACCAACCTTGCGTTGATCCCATTAGTATGCATTATCGTGTAGCCACAGTCATGCAGTGACCGCATTCACTTAATACCGCAACTCTACAGGATGACCGCAATCGCTTGACGAGCGCAACTCCCATGCGATGGATGCATGCGGCTGATTACCGCAACACCCATGAGTTGATCGAACGCATTCGCCTTTGCGATGGAGAGTTTCTCCACATGCGGTCGTCTTGCGGTAGTCCGGCTTGCAAGTTTGCGTCCACTTCCTGTGTTAGCTATAAAAATAGAACATTGAACGCATAATAGTTGGTTAGCCGAGATTCTTAATGCGGAATAACACAAGCTCATTTTCTCATGAATTCCTAACATAATTGCAACATATTCTGCTTATCAGCCCTCATAATTCTAAATAAAAGGTCTAAGATGACATGCAAAAATGCATGTCATCATGTACCTGTCGAGTTTTACTAAACGATCAAACACCTTAGTCTATGCGATAGACAATATCATTCTCCCACTTGCTTGATCGTATAATTCGATCGTTTCCTACCTCCATCCCTCTACCAAATCCAACAGAGCCCACACCTCCTAGATTCTCACTCCAAGAATACCAAAGTTGCCAAATAATGGTGTCTAAGGGGTTGCTTGTTCGTGGAGAAGATTTTTCGTTATCTAAGCGACAACAAGAGATAGGGTAGGCATTCTTAGCGACAACGAGAGGTTGTTGTTCCAGTCTTCATGAGAGCGAGAGATCAATAGAAGAAGAGTTCTTCAAAGGTATGTCTCTTATTCCTTTGTATTTATTTTTGAAAGCATGTTGTAATTTGTTAGAAGATCTATAACTGTTTTGTATGTTTGTGAATGCCTTTAATTCTGTCACATTGGATTTGGATCGATCTTCCTTCCGCTCGCTGGTTCTCTTAGACAAGAGTTCCTTCAATTGGTATCAGAGCCAGGTTCTGATATTCCAAATCCATTGCTGTATAGAATTGCATTTACATTCTTTGTGGGTGTTAAGCATGTCTATATTCTGTTTAAGTGTTAAATATGTTTGTGGATGTGAATTAATGGAGTTTCTTAGATGATTGCCTCTGGTTATTGAATTCTTTTACTATTTCACAATTAATTGTAAGGGCCCTTGTGTTTTTGCGCATATTAACTTTCTATCGAGTTTGTAATTCAAAGTGTTTAAGTTTGTTTAAGTCGCTCATGATGAAGCATCAAAGCAAGGAGTTGCGCATTACTTCGAGGAAGAAGAAGACCAAACATTGGTCAGATTGTGTAAACGATGGGGTTAAGCGATTGTTGAGTATAGGATACTCGGTTGCAAGGTGAAGGCGCAGGCAGTAAACGATCGTGTAGTCAGCATGCTTCATCGCATAGTCACTAACTACACGATCGCGGGGTAAATGTTACTTATCGCTTGTTTTTCGATCGTCTAGATGATCATGCTTCACAGCATCTGGTGATAAAAATTTGGAAGCACATATATAATGCATGTCTAGGTTATGCGTTTGTTCTCATGCATCGGTGGTCATGCGTTGGAGTGGAAAGTATGCGTTAATCTGGTATGCAATGACCATGTGTTCCTATCACAAGTTTTCTTGCGCTCTCGCCAAGTATAACGAGATCGCAATTTAGTCAAGTGATCCGAGGTCAAACTCAGGGACTTGTAGCTAAATGTTATGCGGTAACGTGTTTGCGACGAAGAATAAAATAATGTTGAAGGTTATGGCGAAGAATAAAAGAATGTTGAAGGTTATGGACTATGCACTACTCCTACTCCTAGCTAACAGATTAAGCAGTGGAAGTATGATTGTGAGAGGTGGAGGCACGACAACTGTTAACGCGTAGTAAAGTGCATGGAAAAATAGATAAAATGGTGAGGATGTCTTCACTACAACACTAAGCTTGATCACAAGGGTAATCCCAGCCAACGCAAGCTATGCGATCATGCTATACACACTTGATGAAGATGCATGCAATGTATATACAATAGTGTCAACAGGCCTTATTTATAAGTCTCTATTCCCGCTCACGTGCTCTCACACATAAGCAAGATGACCGCATACCACCATATCCTACTTAAAGGGGTGCATACGCTGTGTAGTAGCAAACAGAGCTTATTCCTAAGTCCCCATTCTTGCTTATGCGATCCAATCTGCTCTCCCGAGTATAGATTTGGTTTTTAGACTACTTTCCCAAGTATGCCTAAATGATGAATGAAACGCTAATAAGACGAGGTAATCTCATAAAACATGGTTGACGTAAGATTATTCCTATCTTTAGTGAACACTCGCTTACTTTGCTTAATGCGATCAACTACTTACCCTCCCAGGCAGTTGGTTGCTACTGATTCTACTCATAAACAAGCGTTGCGTCCGCTTATAGACAAGCGTTGCTACAGCTTCACACTAAGCTAATAGGATTTTCTCACAACACTCAGGGCACACCTCTTGGTGGTTTGCTACATGCTTCATATGTCTATGCCGCATGATTAAGTATGTGATACTCTAGTAGTCTTACTTAGTGATGCAATGAAAGTAAAGGATGCTAAGTAAATGAAGATGGAGATGGAATTGAAGGAAAATATAGAAATGCATTGATCATAAAATATATTAATCTTTTAAGCCACAATGTAATACAATACAAGAATAGAAGAGAAATGGAGGGCCAGATGGAAGCAATGTCTTGCTTCCATTAGATGTGTGTCAAAGTTGCTGGTGGTGCCATGGATGGGCAGTGGAGTAGATTCTCTCGAGCTCTAACTCTGGCAAAGGCTCTGATCGTCACTCGGAATGGTTGAATGGATGAAGAACTCTAAAAAAAAGATATCTTCTCACGCTTTTGTCTAGATCACAAGGATCTGCCCGAAGGCTGAAACCTGGACACCTTTAGCTAGGGAGCCTGGGATACCTTCAGGCAGAGAACCTTGGATCATTTGAAGTTCTGCTCTACAACTTCTATTTATAGTGCTTGATCGCCGACTGCATTAATGGTCCTTCTCTGAAATTCTGTAGCTAACGGCGTGATGGACCTACTCTGAATCTCTGCTGCCAACGGTGTGGTAGGTGAAATGTCAACATCACCTTTTGATAATCCATGTGTATGCGTTCATGCTTGCATTCCACCAACCTTGCGTTCATCCCTCTATTATGGTAATTACTCTGTAGCCGTAATCTCCCTGCGATGACACCATTCATTTGATGGCCACAACACCCATACGACTGACGTATGCGATCGTCTCCGTGATAGCTTGCCTTCTGCGCATGCAATCGATTCCTGCATTTGCTACAAAAATAAACAATTGAACACATAATAACGCATAATAGTGGGTTAGCTGAGATTCTTAATGTCGATCGATGCAAGCTTGTTTTCTCATGATTTCTTAGTATAATCGCCGCATCTTCTACTTAACATCCCTCATAATTCTAAATAAAATGCCTATAATGAAGTGCATTTCTGCCCATTATCACACCTCGAAACTTAGAATCACGCTTATCCTCAAGAATGCTTTATATCACTCCCCTTCCCAAACTATCTGCTAGCTTAGTCAGGGAGATGGCGTGAAGCCAACAGACATCGTCCTCCTCTAACGAGACCTATTGACCCTGCTGAATCGTTGAACCGGATAAACATACTAACCTTAGATATAAAATACTTTACATGTAACACAACACAACGGAACCCCTAAAAACCTTTAGACACACATGAAGTGTAGTCCTGACATAACTCGGTTTGGAAAATAACCTAGATAGAGATATCACAACCAAAAACATATCCAACTTGGGTTTACACAACCACGACATCTAGTGCTTACACAACCATAAACTATCCAGTTCTTATAAAGACATTTATAATACAAACAGACACAATGTACAACTCCACCCACATATGGATCTTGATCTGGAAGCTTTTAGCAAAAAACAGACTTTGGCAGTTATCAGGCACCGGGAGCTCGATCTCTACCTGAAAAGTGGGAAAACATTTTGAAAGAGTGAGCTACAAAGCCTAGTGAGTGACTAAATTTAAATATGTAAATCCACAAATCAGAACACATGATAAACCTTTAAATGTATGAATCGGTTCAATCAAAGCGTTAAACATAAACGTGTAACACTAAAAGCTTTCTCAAATATTCCACAAGTACGTCATTAAAATCTAACAAGGCATATCAAGTATATAAAACATTTTAACTAACATGAAAAATCAACGTTGTGTAGGGCACGCCTAGTACAACCAACATTTACTAGCTCTACAATGTAGTGAGGCCCGCCCAGCATTCCCATCGTCTTTGTTGAAGTGGGGCCCGCCCAACACTCACGACAGTATCGTTGTCACGGAGTACACTCAACGTCAACAACGGAATATAACCTGTGTGCACACGGTATCATATAGTCTCGGTCTCAATATCTCAGTCATGTAGTCAATAAAAGTCTCAGAAAACCACATGAAAATACCTAAACATGCCTGCTTATCTTTATCTTTCGTAAAACTCAAGCTTTTTCAGCTTGCTTGTGAAAAACTGAAAATCTTTTAACAGTACTTGCTAATACATACTTTACTTTAAATGATATCGTTTCAAATACTTTTCAGGAATTCAATAATCACGTGCTCGTATATAAACCTCATTAGAAAATCTAAGCTAAAAAATTATGCTTGAAACCATTCATAGAAAACATGTATCATTCATAAGTTCATATTCAAGCATGTAAACCATTTAAGCATAAATTATAGTTTAGAAATCATTTTCGAAATTCGTTTTGTCACTCACAGTCTTGGCTAGTTCCCTGGTCTGTAGACTCGGCCTATTTCTCCTTGGCCTGTCAAACAAACCAAAACCGAGCATCAGAACTATAAATCGTGTTGTCATTCCATGCTCATGAATTCTAAATTCTAGAAATAAAATCATACTTCACACTTTTTTTTCCAGATTTTCCAGATTCAATACCCTAACTTCCAACACTCATAACTTCCTCAATACTTGACCAAAATTAATGTACTATACATCAAACTCTTCAATTGGAACCCTCTACAACTTAACTGAAGAAATAAAAATGAGATTCCCAACGGATGTGTCCAGAAATCCCCCGAATGCAGCAAATACAGATTTGTGCTTCTTTGCTACCCTCTACCTTTCTCCTAAAATTGAACCTACTTCTAGTCATTTTTGGCTCACAAATTCTTCATGTAAGTTATAGGAAATTGAATAATATTTCCAACTATACAAAATTGAGCTTCTAATTCAACCTGTACACCCCAGAATGTTCGAAAAATCAGATAAACCAGAGATCCTTCTGATTTGCACGAAATTTCTGTGCTCTATTTTCCTTTTCAAAAACCATTAATTTAACATCAGATTTAGCTCAAGCTTCCTTCATGAAATTTGTTAAACAATGGATTAGCTTTCAAGGAAGTCAGGCCTCACCTCTTATTTCTTCTTGTGTAGTTCAAACCGACTTAAAAACAAGAGATAGGCAGGTTGAACCCAGATTCTTCCATGGTTGCACTTGCATGAACTTTTTCCTCCCTTCTTCAATCTCCAACCTGCAGCAAGCTTCTTATTCCTCTTCCTTCACTCTCTCTCTCAAAATTCTCTAAAAATCTAATGGGAAATGATGGAGAAATGGGCTGAAATGAGTTAGGCGGTGGTGGGTTCTCACTTTATACCATTAAGCACCGAATGGGTTTCCATTTCCTTCCATTTTCTTTTCTTTTCTTTTTTTTTCTCTTTATTTCCTTTCTTTTCTTTTCTTTATTAATAAATTCCAAAATTATCAAAGACAACCTCAACCAAAAGCTTTGCCATTTTTCTTCAACAATGGAACAACAATAACTTAAATCCAACATCGTACAATATGTGACAAGAGCAAACAATCCAAGGAAAGTCTCGGGTTTACACTTTATACTTGGGAAATTCATAATTCGCCCTCTGGCTTTCCTCTGTGATGACAAGCCTCTCAGAATATAATTTACTTATCCCTCTAACCTTGGCAGCAACGCTCTCCCCAACTTCGGCTACTTTTTCAAAGAGATCTTTTCTAAGCTTAAATTCGGCAAGTCTCTGCTCAAAAACTTTTTACTCATTCCCCGCAACTTTGCATTTAGCTTTTAACAATGCGTCCGTTGAGACAATTCAAAGCCTCACGATTTATTATTAGAATGTGGCGTTGAACCTGGTTACACTCTTCGTTTTGGCTTGCCCCCACGTGTGTCATGCGGACCGCCAACTTCGGTTGCATGCCATATTCAACTCAACTCTTGTTTTGGCTTAATTTTGCGCCAGACAGAGAAGTTGCTCTTATGCGTTGATCCTGGCGACT
>NC_052356.1:18170695-18223303 GCF_009727055.1 Benincasa hispida
AGTTGCTCTTATGCGTTGATCCTGGCGACTTACTTTCGTTTTTGCTTGCCCCCACAGGTATCATGCGAAGATCCAACTACGGGTAAGTGCCTTTCACAACTTAACTCTTATCAGCATGGGTTTCCCCATTGCGCTGACAGTGGAGTTGTTATTCTCAGACTTTTTTTTCATCGCAATGCAGTGAACACATTTTTTCGCGACTGCTGCCACCCCCAAACTTAGAGATTGGTAGTTCTCTCGCCAAAAAGCTAAAGAAAAATTCAATAAGGAATGTGGTAACAAATGTTTGAGCAGAGGTTTGCACATAATAAAGCTTAGAATGTCAAATTTTGAAGAAGCTATTAAAAGTGAGGTGAGCCTTGCGATGTTTAGTTAGCGGATATAGTTAATTATACGTACCATCATAGATGCAATGCAAAGGTAAGAAATTTGACAAAGAGAATTTTCAAAAGGATAATGCATAAAAGATAACAAGAAAAGAACCTTGCGTCGAACAACACTTGTGACCATGCTTTGGAATTCATGCGGTCGAAGCCATGCAATGAATGATGGAGAGGGTTCTTCCGTTGTAACTGCGCATCGAGGAGAATTATTGTCGCACCTACAAGGAGCAAATGCACCACATCTAAGGAAGCAGCCACATATCCAAAACAACAATAATTAAAATAAAATAAACTAAGAAAACAAGGTAAAGACATAGTAGAAGACGTCCCTTGAGAAATTGGAGTGAGGTCACCGCAAGGAGGCTTTGTAAACACATAAACTTGTAATGCTTAAAACGTGTTGTATTTCTTCTTAGTTACAGCATGCGAACAAATATGAATATGGATGAGTGAACAACAAGTTCATGTTGCCATAAACTTGATGACGTAAAAATGGAAATGGAGTGTGGATGTTGTGTTATGCATTACTACTTCTAGATATATGCGTTGTTAACTATATGCTTGTAGTAAGCTATGAAATAACGCATTGTCACAAGTTTCCTTGCATCGAAACCAAGTATAATTCCAACGCAATTTTCTCAGAGTAATCCGAGGTCAAACACAGGGATTTTTTTCATTAATGTGTTACTTTTGTGATATATGCGTCCGGCTTTACAATTAATGAAAGATTTGGTTTGTACATGAATTTAAATTGTGATAAACATAAATTGGGTTGATAAAATAAAAGTGTGATAAAAGTAAAGTCCTAAACTATTATGATACAAGATACAAGATTCATGATACATGATACTGAGTTCGAGACTGACTGTGAAGTTATACAAAGGATTGTGGTATGCGATGGCAAGTCTTTATGTATGGATTAGAAATAGAAAGAATAATTAGTAAAAACATCGCAAGTTTGTTAATTGCGTTAAAGATGTAACTAAGGTTCCGCTTTCCCTTGGCGTACACCTCTCGGTAATCGGCCGCGTTCCTATATCTCTATGGTGAAACAGGGATGAACGTGATGAATGCAAGGTTGCTTCCATCTCTGGAAGTACTTCTTGCTTTAGTTAACGCATTCTTCCAACCCTCTCTCAATAGGCAGAATGGCATCTTCACTTTTGCTCTCACAAGTGAAGATGTCGTCTAGCATGCTCTAGCTAAAAAAAATTATTTCCTTAACACATATTAATTTACTTGCTTAATTCTTATTAATTACCCAGGGAATTAAGAAAACATCATGGAGAAAATGAATCATGGATGAATGGAAATAGACAGAGAGATGATGATGGAAATGATCATAACAATTAATACTAAGTTTAAGCGTCTGATACATAGTGTGAATGATAGAGTATAGAAGATGAGTACAAGTGATGAAAACGAGGTAGAAACAAATACAGAGGAGTGTCAACATCTTGACACTGATCTGGATGGAGGTTTTGCTTGCCGACGTGTGGAATGGATGAAGAGAAGAGCTTCCCTCTCAGGCTTGATTGTCTGGTAGAAGTGACCTTCGTATAGAGCTTCAACGGCGGGGACTGAAAGGATTCTTTGCCTGAAGACTCACCTCTTGGCCTTGTCTCTTAATTCTTCCTGGATCTACTCTGATCAATCACTCAACCAGTCTCTCTCTCAGATCAGTATATACACGTCTCCTTGGATTGAGTATGAACAATGTATCAATTCTCTCGTATCGAGTATATCCCTTCAATGGAATTGCAGAAGCTATTTATAGGCAAAACTTTGACTCTTTTCATTGTGGTCCTCACTTTATTGTTAAGGCATTTCCTGAAATGGTGGAGTGAATATTCCTTATATTATGCAATCAATCCCGTCAGTAATGCACAACGGTCAACCGTACACGCGTCAGAATCCTCCGCAATTGCGTTGCTCTTTACATCTTCGTCGTTTACCGTATGCGATGTTTTTTCTTTAATACTGCATGCGGTGAAAATTGTGTTGATCGCAAAGCTCTTGATCGATTGTCGCATGCGTCGTCATTTCGTTGATCGTTTCTTCATTATTGATTGACGGGCACAATGCAACGTAGATGCGTTGTTCTGTTTATCTTTGAGCCATGAACGCATGCAGTGACTTGATTTCCTACAAAAAAAACTTGAAACATTCTTTTCTACCATCGCAATGGCGTCAGTGGGTGTATTGACGATAATTTATAATTCTTGCATTTCTTAACCAATTTCCATACTATCGATGCAACTTTTCTTCCTTTTGGCTGCAACATCTAAATAAAACAGTATAAATAACTTGCATTTCTACAAGTTATCAGTCTTCCATGCAAGAGATTGCTCTCAACTGCTTAGGTCAAGAGGCTCGCCCTGACCATTAGAACTTCCGACAATTGTTGGGCACATGTTGGCCACCATGTGCTTAGAACTACCTTCAGCTCATGCGACTGATTGCCTTTCTATCTTGGGGTCAATACTGGCTTTCAGCGCATCGCCTACACTTCAAATATTGTTTGCAGCTTGGTTGCACAAGCTACAATACTCCCAAGGTAAAAAGGTTGCCTACGAAAACACAAAACTCAACAAACTATTAGCTACCAAGTCCCCGACAACGATGCCAAAAATTTGGAAGCACATATATGATGCATGTCTTAGGTTATGCGTTTGTTCTCATGCGTCGGTGGTCATGCGTTGGAGTGGAAAGTATGTGTTAATCTAGTATGCAATGACCATGCGTTCCTATCACAAGTTTTCTTACGCTCTCACCAAGTATAATGAGATCGCAAGTTTCTTGGGTGATTCGAGGTCGAACTCAGGAACTTGTAGCTAAATGTTATGCGGTAATGTGTTTGCGGCGAAGAATAAAAGAATGTTGAAGGTTATGGACTATGCACTACTCCTACTCCTAGCTAACAGATTGAGCAGTTGAAGTATGATTGTGAGAGATGGAGACACGACAACTATTAACGCATCATAAAATGGATGGAAAAATAGATAAAATGGCGAGGATGTCTTCACTACAACACTAAGCTTGATCGCAAAGGTAATCCCAACCAACGCAAGCTATGCGATCATGCTATACACACTTGACGAAGACGCATGCGATGTATATGCGATAGTGTCGAGAGGCCTTATTTCTAAGTCTCTATTCCCGCTCACGTGCTCTCACACATAAGCAAGATGACCGCATACCACCATATCCTACTTAGAGGAGTGCATACGCTGTGTAGTAGCAAATGGAGCTTATGCCTAAGTCTGCATTCTTGCTTATGCGATCCAATCTGCTCTCCCGAGTGTAGATTTGGTTTTTAGACTACTCTCCCAAGTATGCCTAAATGATGAATGAAGTGCTCATAAGACAAGGTAATCTCATAAAACATGGTTGACGTAAGATTATTCCTATCTCTAGTGAACACTTGCTTACTTTTCTTAATGCGATCAACTACTTACCCTCCCGGGCAGTTGGTTGATGTTGATTCTACTCATAGACAAGCATTGCTTCTGCTTATAGACAAGCGTTGCTACAGTTTCACACTAAGCTAATATGATTTTCTCAAAACACTCCCGCAGTGCATGATGCTTAAATTTATGAAATGTGGAAATTGTGGATGATATGTGTTGATGGATAGTGTTGTGCACTCAAGTTTCCCCAGCGGAATCCAAGTGTAAATTCCTCTGAGTTTTCTGGTAAGTCCAGGTTTGAACACAGGTACTTGTGAAAATAGTTGTGTTAGATATTTTTATGAAAACTTGCGGTAACCGATTAAATAAATAAGTGTTGAGTTGTTTTGCGTTAATGAAAATAATAATAAATGCGGCAGATTTTGAAAAGAGTTGGCAATGGAAAATACGATGAATATGCGGTGAACGGGTTGAGAAGGGTTTCGGCTAACACTCCCTAGGTTGTGTTCATGCCTTGCGATCATGCAGCTTGCATACAATAGTAAACCACCTCTCAACGTGAATACCACGGCTTCTAAGGCTAGAACGCATGCGATAAATATGCGATAAGTCTACAGGGTTTACACATAAACCTCTATTTCTATTTATGTAATGACAACATGACATTCACACAAATATGCGACCGCATAATATCATTCCTATTCCTAGGATGCATGCGATGCAAGTTGACAAACAAAGCTTATCTCTAAGTCCCTATATCTTATTTATGCAAGCCTAATATTGGTCTTTCAAGTCAGATTCTAACCTAGCTCTCTCAAGACATTAGGTTCTTTCTTTAGATTCTCTCTCGAGCAACTCTAAGGGGATGTTTCGCACAGCATAAAACAAGACAATCGCAAGCAATGAACTCATAGATCATGTTAGCTTAATTCTTTGCAACCCATTCAACTAGTTTAGTTACTCATGCGTATTACTCTAGTGAGCAGATGTAGAAATAGAACTCCCATTGAATAGATAAAAGATGAAGTACAAAAATACAATGCAAGTATAGTAAAGAGCCTGGAGCAATTTCTTGCCACCAGGTGTTACACTGTTCTACTCGTGCTCTAAAGATATTCTCGCTTTCGCGAGAGTCAACTCGTTCTCTGCTCTTATGCCCCAAGGTTCTCTCTCGAGCTGCCTTGGACAATCTCCGGTGTCACCACTCTTCTCTAGCTCCGCCATGAAATGGAAAAAAAACTATGAACAGAGGTGTAAACTTGTAAATTGATGAAGTAATTGACTGCTTAACCCCTTCTCTGAAGAATGCACTTGGTATTTATAGGGCATCAAAGGTGAAAGGTGACTTATCTCTCCTAGTTGTACAGATGGGATAGCTTTAATTCCTGACTGATGCATCAGATAGTTATCACCGATAAAGCTGGATGTACTTTGTGACCGTTATCGGCTGTCAACTTAATTTGGATCCGACTGCCATCAGCTTTCTATCACATCGATCTTAATTGTCCTTTCGTCCAGATGCGCTCACCATGTTGTAATGATTCTTCTTGGGTGGATGTTTGTGAGCACGATCATAGCAAAGTTTTGCGGTGAAGTTGCGCTCGACCGATGTATTCCTATGATCGCATTCTTTCCATTGCGTTAACGCATTATTCTGCACAAAAAAATATAGAGATCAACTGCCCTAATGCGTTGGATGCATGTGACCGCTATATTATAGAATTTATGCTTAATGGATGCAATTTAACATATTCTATCAACGCAATCCAACATTGTTTAAAAACTTAACACTATGATAACGTGCATTTCTACCCGTTATCAATGCACACCTCTCGATGGTTTGCTATATGCTTCATATGTTTATGCCGAATGATTAAGTATGTGATACTCTAGTAGTTTTACTTGGTGATGCAATGAAAGTAAAGGATGCTAAGTAAATGAAGATGAAGATGGAATCGAAGGAAAATATAGAAATGCATTGATCACAAAATGTATTAATCTCTTAAGCCACAATGTAATACAATACAAGGATAGAAGAGAAATGGAGGGCCAGATGGAAGCAATGTCTTGCTTCCATCATATGTGTGTCAAGGCTGTCGGTGGTGCCATGGATGGGCGGTGGAGTAGACTCTCTCGAGCTCTAACTCCGACGAAGGCTCCGATCATCACTCAGAATGGTTGAGGGGATGAAGAACTCTAAAGAATATCTTCTCATGCTTTTGTCTGGATCACAAGGATCTGCCCAAAGGCAGAAACCTGGACACCCTTAGGCAGGGAGCCTGGGATACCTTCAGGCGGGGAACCTTGGATCATTTGAAGTTATGCTCTATAGCTTCTATTTATAGAGCTCGATCGTTGACAGCATTAATGGTCATTCTCTGAAATTCTGCAGCTAACTAGGTGATGAACGTGATAGACTTGTTCAGAATCTCTGCTGCCAACGGCGTAGTATGTGAAATGTCAACATCAAATTTTGATAATCCTAGTGTATGCACTCATGCTTGCATTCCACCAACCTTGCGTTCATCCCTCTATTATGGTTATTACTCTGTAGCCGCAATCACCCTGCGATGACTGCAACACCCATACGACTGACGTATGCGATCACCGCATGCGATCATCTCTGTGCTAGCTTGGCTTCCGCACATGCAATCGATTCTTGCATTTGCTATAAAAATAAACAATTGAACGCATAATACGCATGGATAATAGTGGGTTAGCCGAGATTCTTAATGCTGATCGATGCAAGCTCATTTTCTCATGAATTCTTAGTATAATCGTCCGTATCTTCTACTTAATAGCCCTCATAATTCTAAATAAAAGGCCTATAATGTCGTGCATTTCTGCCCGTCATCAGCATCGTAGTCGTCTAACACGATCATTTAGACTTGCGTTGTTTAATTTAGTGCTCTAAATGAACGAGTGGCCTTCATGCTTCATCGCAAAGGTACTCAATCGTTGCTATACGATGTGTTACCGACCCAATTTACTAAACGATCAAGAAGAAGGCTTTGCTTGGGCGGTTCAAGACCTGATTCGCTTGTAAATCGGTTTGCTCGATGGTTTTATGTAATACATAGAATTTAATTTCTTGTTTTTGAGGCTAATCATCCCAGTCCATTAAGTTTTGTGAATGTACATAAGATGTATGTTTGATTATTTGTCAATTAGTATGCCATATAGTTGAAATCCCACCGTAGGTTATGCATTGGTCATGCATCGTCTCTTTATTGTAAAAGTTATGATATAGTAGTTTGCATGATTAAACTACTTAAGAGCATTAATGACGGGCAGAAATGCACGTCATTATAGGCCTTTTATTTAGAATTATGAGGGTTGTTAAGTAGAAATATGCGGCGATTATATTAGGAATTAATGAAGAAACGAGTTTGCGTCAATCGACATTAAGAATCTCGGCTAACCCACTATTATGCGTTATTATGCGTTCAATTGTCTATCTTTGTAGCTAACGTAGGAAACGAACGCATATGCGGAAGCCGGGCTATCGCAAGATGACCGCATGCGGGGAATCTCTCCATCGCAGGGCAAATGCATACGTTCGACGCATGGATGTTGCGGCCATCAACCGCATGCGTCCATCGCATAGAAGTTGCGGCCGTCAAGTGAATGCGGTCATCGCATAGAAGTTGCGATCGTCAAGGGAATGCGGTCATCGTAGAGAGATTGCGACTACATAATGATAACCATAATAGAAGGGGCGACCGCAAGGTTGGTGGAATGCAAGCATGAACGCATACATTTGGATTATCAAAAGGTGATGTTGACATTTCACCTACCACGCCATTAGTAGCAAAGATTCAGAAAAGGACCATCACATCGCGAGTTTCAGATTTAGAGCATAACCATTAATGTTGTCGGCGATCAAGCTCTATAAATAGAAGCCGTTGAGCAGAATTTTAAATCATCCAAGGTTTTCTGCCTTAGGGCGGATCCTTGTGATCCAGATTAAAGCATGAGAAGATATCTTGAGAGTTCTTCATTCCTTCATCCATTTCGAGTGACGGCCGGAGCCGTCATTGGATTTAAAGCTTGAGAGAGTCTACTCCACCGCCCATCCATGGCACCACCGGCAGCCTTGACACACATCTGCTGGAAGCAAGACATTGCTTCTAGTTGGCCCTCCATTTCTCTTCTTTCCTTGTATTGTATTACATTTTGGCTTAAGGAATTAATACATTTTGTGATCAATGCATTTCTATATTTTCCTTCGACTCCATCTCGATCTTTATTTACTAGCATCCTTTACTTCCATTGCATCACTTAGTGAGACTGTTAGAGTATCGCATACTTAATCATGCGGCATAGGAATATGAAGCATGTAGCAAACCACCGGGAGGTGTGCGTTGCGCGAGTGTTGTGAGAAAACCTTATTTGCTTAGTGTGAAGCTGTGGCAACGCTTGTCTATAAGCGGACGCAATGCTTGTCTATGAGTAGAATCAACAGCAACTAACTGCCCGGGAGGGTAAGTGGTTGGTCGCATTAAGCAATGTAAGCAAGTGTTCACTAGGGATAGGAATAATCTTACATCAGCCAGGTTTATGTGATTACCTTATCTTATGAGCGCATCATTCATCATTTAGGCATACTTGGGAGAGTAGTCTAAAAACCAAATCTAAGTCTCAGGAGAGCGGATTGGATCACATAATTAAGAATGGGGAACCTAGAAATAAGCTTCGTTTGCTACTACACAGCATATGCACCTTTTAAGTAGGATATGGTGGTATGTGGTTATATAGAGGCTTAGAAATAGGCTTTTTGACACTATCGCATACACATCGCATGCGTCTACGTCAAGTGTGTATAGCATGATCGCATAGCTTGCATTGGCTGGGGTTACCCTTGCGGTCAAGCTTAGTGTTGTAGTGAAGACATCCTCGCCTTTTCGTCAATTTTTCCATGGATTTTACTACGCGTCAATAGTTACTATGTCTCTACCTCTCAGTCATATTCCTACCGCTTAATCTGTTAATTAGGAGTAGGAGTAGTTTATAGCTTATAACCCCCATCATTCTTTTATTTATTCGTCGCAAACATATTACCGCATAACATTTAGTTACAAGTCCCTGAGTTCGACCTCGGATCACCCGAGAAACTTGCGTTCTCGTTATACTTGGCGAGAGCGCAAGAAAACTTGTGGCAGGAACGCATGGTCATTGCATATGATATCAACGCATATTTTCCATTAAAATGCATGATTGATAACGGGCAGAAATGCATATTATCATAGTGCTAAGTTCTTAAACAATGTTGGCTTGTGTTGATGAAACATGTTAAATTGTGTCCACTAAGCATCAATTTCATAATATTGCGGTCGCATGCGTTCATTGCATTAGAATAGTTGATTTTTTTATTTTTGTGCAGAATATGCGATGACGCAAGGCGGAAATTGCGATGGAAATCATTGGTTGAGCGCAGCATCACACCAAGGCTTTGCGGTGATCGTGTTCAAAAATATTCGCCTGAGGAAACATATTACCGCAACTTGGTTAGCGCAACATGGTGGGCGCATCTGGGTGAAAGGTTAATTAATCGCGATGGGACAGAAAGCTGATGACAGTCGAATCTGAATTAAGCTGATAGCCGATTAACGATAACAAGTACATTCAGCTTTTCGGTGACAAATATTTGGCGCATCAATCAAGAATTAAAGTCATCCCATCTGTACAATCATGAGAGAGAAGCCAACTTTCACTCTGAATGCTCTATAAATACCAAGGGCGACCTTTAGAAAAGGGGTTTAGCAGTTCAAAATTTCATACTTCAGTTCGTATGTCTTTGTTCATAGTTTTTCTTTCATTTTTAAGGCAGACGCGAGAAAGGAAGGTGGTGCTGACAGATCATTCTACTAAGCTTGGGAGAGCGCTAGAAGCTTCAAGGATAGAGAGAGGGCCGACGCCTGTGAAAACGAGAACATCTTTGGAACCGAATAGATATTTACAGTGCAAAAGCCTCGGTGAGCAAGGAATTGCTACCATGCTCTCTACCTTCAACTTCCATTGTTATTTTGTACTTCACTCATTTATCAAAATGGAATCTACTTCTCTATATCTGTTCAGTATCAATTATTTACGCATGAGTAGCTAAATCAGTTGAATGGATTGAGAAGCATTTAGCTAGCACAACTAGGGAATCCTCCTTCTATGCGATTATCTTGTATTATGTATGCTTCATTCGTCCATTAGAGATACTCGGGAGGGTAGTCTAAAGATAGGATCTAGGCTTCGAAAGGTCAGGTTAGAATCTAGGCTCAGAAGAGTCAGATTAGAATGCATAATCAAGAGATAGGAGCTTAGGAATAAGGATTGTTTGCTATTAATGCATTGCATGCATCCTAGAGATAGGATATGATTGTGTGCGGTCACCTTACCTTTATGCATCTTGCATCATCGCATAGGACAAGAGTAGAGACTTAGGAATAAGCTCTATGGACACATTTGCATTCAACAAATGCGTCCTAGACTTAGGAGCATCGCATTTGCATTGGAAAATGACTTGCGGTGCATGGTTGTAGCATGATCACATAGTTCGACACATTCCCAAGTAACGCTAGCTAAAGACCCTCTCAACCCGTTCATCTGCATACTCAGTGTATCTATCACACAACTGACTTTTCTCAAATCTGCCACATTTGTTTATTTTTCATTAACACAATCAACAACAAATCAACAATCAATTGAGTTACCGGTCACCGCAAAGTTTTCATAAAAATTACCATCGCAATCTATTTTCACAAGTCCCTGAGTTCGACCCTAGACTTACCAGGAAACCCAATGGAATTTACACTTGGATTCCGCTGAGGAAACTTAAGTGCACAATGCAATTTCACCATCACATATCATCCATAATTCACTTCATAAAAATAAAGCATAAAGTTTTTGGCGCCATTGTCGAGGACTTCGGCAAAATAGTGTGTTTACGGTAATTCTTTTTATTTCTTTCCAGGCTCTCAATCTCTGGCAAATTATGACCCGGAGATTGAGAGGACATTCAGACGTAGACTAAGAGACAACCGCCAATAAAAAGAGAGAACACCAAGAATGGCGGAACAACCGAACGCAAGGGCCGCTAATGCGAATAATATAATGGTCAACCCCATCCTTCTGGCAAATGACTGCAATAGACCCATCCGGGACTATGCGTCGCCTAAACTCTATGATTTCTCACCAGGATTCATGAGGCCAGCGTTAGATGGATCGAGGTTTGAAATGAAGCCGGTAATGTTGCAGATGATCCAGGCTGCTGGGAAGTTTGGAGGAAGGCGTGGCGAAGACCCGCACGCCTACCTCCATAGCTTCATAGAAATCTGCAACACTTTTGTGTTCCCAAATATCTCTAGCGAGGAAGTTCGACTCACTCTGTTCCCATTTTTCTTATGAAATAATGCAAGAAAATGGGCATATTCTCTCGAACCGGGGGAGATAACGTCATGGGAACAGGTGGTGGAAACGTTTATGAAGAAGTCTTTCCCACCAACCGAGAATGCTAGGAGAAGGAAATTAATAAAAAAATTTGAACAGGAAGATGACGAATCGCTCAGCGATGCCTAGGCGAGGTTCAAGCGGTTGGTAAGAGACTGTCCATATAATGGCTTACTAAACTACCTACAAATGGAGATTTTCTACTAAGGATTGAATCCCTCTTCGCAGACCGCTGCCAATGCGGCAGCCGCTGGTGGTCTGCTTGACAAAACATATGAGGAGGCAAAGAGTATACTTGATCGCATTTCCAAAAATCACGAGGATTGGAGGGAAAATGATCAGAGATTAAGAATTAAAGATAATGACGTAGACAATGGGGCCATCGGATCCCTGCAAAATCAAATGACTGCGATGATGAGTTTGATACAAGTCATCGCAATTAATAATACGGGAGTGAAGAAAGGGCAGGTCAGCACAATTACTCAAACGACCACAAGTTGTGTCATTTGCGAAGATGCTCACCCGATGGAAGAATGGCCAACAAACCCGCAGTCAGTATGCTTCATGAGAAATAATCCCTATTTCGATACATATAACCCTTGGTGGCGAAACTACCCAAATTTTGCGTTGAAAAATCAACAACAAAGCTTTTAACCTGTGGCACAAAAAGGAGGGCCACCCAGGTTTTTCTCGCAAAACAACGGTCGAACGCATAGCCAAGCTAGCAGCTCACAAACGCCGCAATCTTTATCCTTAGAGAGCTTGTTGAAGCAATACATTGAGAAAAATGAATCACTGCTTCAGAATCAAACTACATCCATTTGAAATCTCAAAATTCAAATGGGACAAATTGCGGGCGAGCTGAAAAATAGACCACAAGGAGCGTTGCCGAGCTCAACTGAGCTCCCTCACAATGTTGCGGGTAACAGGAAGGAACAATGCTTAGTAGTCTCCTTGTTAAGCGACAACATGACTGCGGAAGTAGGGGAGAAGCCCATTGTGACCAACTTGAATGCGGTGACAACCGAGGACCCGTTGACCTATAGTTTGGAGAAGCCCGAGAAAATAGACCCTGAAGTTGCGTCCACCCTTAAGTCTCTAGATCTTGAGACAGAAGAAGTTCAACCACCAGTAACTCCACAAAGATTGAAAGAGGAAAAAAATGAGGAAGAAAAGATCGCAATAGTGGCTGCAACGCAAAACGCTATGATCCCACCTAAAATGGGTGACCCAGGAATCTTCACGATACCATGCTCTATCAGAGGGACATACAGTGGCCAAGCACTATGCGATCATGGGGCAAGTATAAACATAATGATGCTATCAATCTTCAAACAATTGAATGCTGGCACACTCACACCCACAAAGGAAACTCTCCTGCTAGCAGACAAATCTCGAATACATCTTGAAGAAGAGTTGAAAAATGCCGCAATCTCAATTGATAAATTCATCCTACTGGTAAACTTCCTCATTTTGGATTATAAAGCGGACAAATATGCACCCATCATATTGGGACAACCTTTCCTTTCAACTGGTTGTGCTCAAATTGATGTACGTAAAGGGGAAATTGTGATAAGCATTCATGGGGAAAAACTCCGGATTAAGCCAGTAAAGATCCCAGAGGACAAAAGAGAAAAGCCACCATGGACGTGAACAAACTAGCCAGGAATAAGTGGTCCCTGAGTATTATATGGTTTAACCTCACCAGGGATGCAATCCTTTTGAATATCCTTTTCCTGCATCAATTACTTCATGAACTTTTATCATCTCGTTATCGCAATTACCTTTTTGTTACCAGAATCGAAAAAAAAATATAAAAAAAATAAAAAAGGGATGTATTTTGTTTTGTTTAAAATAATTTGACCCTCTCTATTTTTCTTACAACAATTAAGGCACAGGATTGTAGAGATGCTACATGAAGCAGCAAATTATCTCGCTCCGTCACCACAATCCAAAGAAGATAGATCGTCGCAAAGATGGATGCGTCAATACACAATGCGGGCGACAACGCAAATTTGGGAGTGTATTCTTCCTTACCTTTATTTCAAATTTTGCGCTACCGCATCGCATGTTAGCTTTAAAAATTTTATCACTGCATCCTCTTTAATCACCATAATCATTTGACATAGATAAATTTAGTAAGTTACCGCATGTTGTTTCTTTGCCAAGTATGATTTCAATGATGAAAAACATGCTTATATTTCTTTAGTATATACTAAAGTCATCTTAACTTTAAGATGGTCACCTCATAAAATATTTCTAGAAGTTAGAGGTTTGCTAGCTTTCTTTCAAACTCTCTTTATGAAACTTTCTAAGAACATCGCATGACTTATTTCGATCTTTTGGCAATGAGGACATTGTCGCATTTTAAATTTGGGGAGTGAGATATTTATTTTCGACCTTGCCTATTTTGAAAAAAAAAAAAAAAAAGAGGAAAAATTTTGAGAATAAACAACTCCACTGTCAACCGTAATCGGAAACCTATGTTGGATAAGAGTTAAGTTGTGAAAGGACTTACCCGTAGTTGGATGTCCGCATGACACACGTGGGGCCAAGCCAAAACAAAAGTAAGTCACCAGGATCAATGCATAAATAAATGACCGCAACTTGATAACTTGTAGAAATACAAGTTATTTATGCCACCTTATCTAGATATTGCAGCCAAAAGTTAGTAATTATGCGCCAATTGTATGAAAATTAACCTAGTATGATAATAATTATAAATGTTTGCAATTACACCCACTAACGCCAAAAAGATGGAGGACAAGCCAAACTTTACTCTTTTTTGCAGGAGACCAAGTCACCGCTTGCGCTCAAGGCTCATAAGAAACTAATCAGCGCATCTTTGTAACATTGTGCCCATAGATCAACCATGAAGAGACGATTAACGAAGTACGAGGCAATGCAACAATCGGTCTAGAGCTATACTTCAACCACATGCGGTAATAAAAACAAACATCGTATGCGAACCTACGATCAAAAGATGAAACTAAGCAACGCAAGAGCAGGAGATTGAGACACGTGTACAACTAACGGTTGTGCAAAATTGATGATCTGATTGTGTAACAGAAGGAATAAAATCCCTCCATCTCCGGAATTACCATAACAATCAAGTGGGGACCATAAGGCCGAAGTCAAAGATCTGCTCCTATAAATACCCCAACGATTTTAGAGAAAAATATGCTATTTTATGCTGGGCTAAGTGCTGTAAGATTTTAGAGAGAAAAGGCTGAGCTGAGTGCTGAAGAGAAGAAATCTGAGAAGAGAACGAGATAAGGCCAAGAGGTAAATCTCAGATCCAACCTGTCATATAACCGATTGAAGCTCTGTGTAAAGACCCCTGCTACTGGTGGAGCAAGCCTGAGAGAGAAGCTCTTCCTACCATCGAAACCATCTGATCCGGCAAGCAGATCTCCATCGAATCTGTGCCAAGACATTGGCACCGGATTGTATCTGTTCTATCTCTCTTTCATTGTATTTCATATTTTCTTTATCTCTTCATTCACACATCATGTATCAAACACTTAGTAGAAATATTGAATGTTTCGATAGATTTCGTTCACCATTCTTTGTCTATTTCCGTTCACCCATTAGTCACTTTCTTCATGATGTTTTCTTAATCCCTTGATGAGCAATATGAATCACCAAGAACTTAATATGTATTAAAGTTATAAAATACGTTTAGTTAAAGCAAGCTAGACGACATCTTCACCTGTGAGAGCAGAAGTGAAGATTTCATTCTAATCTATCGAGAAAAGGTCAGAAGAGTGCGTTAACTAAATCGAGTAGTACTTCCAGACATGGAAGCAACCTTGCATTCATGATGTTAGACTCTGTTTCACCACAGACATGTGGGAAACACGGCCGATCACTGAGAGGTGTACGCCATGAGAAGAGCGGAACAGTATTTGTACCTTCAATTCAATTAAGAACTTGCGTTGTTTGTAATACTTATCCTTCTCTTTCTAATCTGTTCACAAGACTTGTCGTCGCATCCCATGTCTTTGCACAATCTTCACAGCCAGCCTTAATCCTAGTATCTTGCACATAAAGCCTGTATCTTGTAACATCTAGCTTAGGTTTATTGTATTTTTATGTTTTATCGCATTTTTACCACTTTCCTTTATTTTACTGCAATTTACATACTGTACACACCTTTTATAAAGAATTAAAAACCTGGTCGCATATACCAATAACATACAACAATAACCGGCACCACTTCCCCGTGTTCGACCTCGGATCACACCGAGAAACTTGCTGTGGAATTACACTTGGTTCCATCGTAAGGAAACTTGTGACAATGCAGGGCATACTACCTGAGCAATCCCTAATTAACGCATAACTAGTTGTAGTATTGCATCATTATGAGCATTTAATATCATACATACCGAACGCGTTATAAAGTCGTCAACAAGTTTATGGCACCGTTACCGGGGATTTGGTCAACGGTTTATTGTTTGAGTGGTTTTTGGTATTTTGCAGGACAGATCTCATTGTACTGGCTGTTTAACGTGGAGAGCGGCCTGACGGTTTATGAGTTCTGGTGTTGAACCAGAATTCGTAGCTGACCCTGAGATCGAGCGAACCTTCCGCACGAGGATACGCTAGAATAGGAATCGACGAAAAAAGGCAGCTAGCATGGCAAATAATAACGATAACGTGGTGCCAGATGTGAATCAAGGGGTTGTTCGACCAGCCCAAGATCTTGTATTCTTGGCAGCCGATCGCAATATCCAAATGTGAAACTATGCGGCACCCAACCTGTACGATTTTTCGCTTGGAATCTCAAGGCCAACTGTTGAGGAGAATGCCCGCTTTGAGATCAAACTGGTCATGTTACAAATGATTCAGAATGCAGGCAGTTTGGGGGTCTGCAAGGTGAAGACCCACATGCCCACCTGACCAGCTTCGTTGAGATGTGCGGCAATTTCTCCCTACCTGGACTCCGGAGAACATTAGGTTATATTTGTTCCCTTACACCTTTGAGGGATGAGGCTAAGAAGTGGGCTTATTCACTAGAGCCCAATGAAATCAACATCATCGGGGCAATTGGTTGAGTGGTTTATGAAGAAGTTCTTCCCACCGGCTGTCAATGTAAGAAGACGGAAGGATGTGCTTAACTTTGAACAAAAAGAGAATGAGACCCTGAGCACCGCCTAGGTGCGATTTAGAAGGTTCGTGAAAAACTGCCCGCATGTCCGGATTTCCGATTTGCGTCTTGATGGAAAGCGTTTCTATAATGGCCTGAACAGAGTAATGCAGGCTATTGTTGATGCCTCCGCGGCAGGAGGTTTTATGGATAAGACATACACTGAGGCCAAAGTTATCCTTGATCGCATCTCAATGAATATGGATGACTGGATAGATGACGGATATGGAGGTCGAGGTGCCGATCGAAGAAAAGCTGAAATAGCCATTGTCCCGGTGGAGACAATGACTACATTGGCCGCCCAGATGGCCACGGTAACCTCGATCCTCCAATCAATAGCAATTAATCAAGGAGCCATTGCTCCACAATCAGCACAACCCACTGCGCCGGCTCAAGTGGCCGCAATTGGTTGTGTTAACTGTGGAGGGGCTCACGGAGCTGAAGGATGCCCATTAAATCTACAGCAAGTGTGTGCTATCAAGAACAACCCATTCAGCAACACCTACAATCCGGAGTGGATGAGCCATCCTAACTTTGGTTGGGGTGGCAATCCCAACCTAGGGAGGCCAATGAACCATCAAGGGGGCAGCAGAGGAAATCCTCCGTTTCACCATAATCAGGGGTAGTCAAGATTGCAGAACCAGCAACCTTCATCATCATCTAATGCCTCAAGAGGATCGTTAGAGGCGCTGCTGAAACACATGGACAAGAATGATCCAGTAATGCAAGCCCAAGCATCCTTTATACGAAATCTAGAGATCCAAGTGGGCCAGGTGGCCTCTAAGCTGAGAAGTTGGACACCTGGAACACTGCCCAGTAATTCTGAAGCCCCGGGATCAACAGGGAAAGAGAAATTTCCATGAAGACATTGAGCAGGCAAGCCTGACTGCCTGCGGAGATGTGGATTACGAGCATCAAAGACAACGCAAAATTTCTGTCCATATCTCGATACTACATTTATTCTGCTTTACTAAATTCCTTCTTTGATTTCTGAACAAAGTTTTAATGATTCATTTAATGCAAATTTTGACTCTTCGAATTTCATTCTTTAGTTACTTCTGTGCATTTAATTCATTCCTGCCTTTAATTCTTTGAGTTTTCCGTAGTCAGTGTATGAGCTTTAATTTTTGAATGATTGAGTCATAAAGAAAAATAAATAATAATAATAAAAAAAATAAAATACCTGTGTAAAACATAAGTTACGAAAATAAAACATTGAACAACAAGAAAGCAAGATGACAATGGATGCATCCCAAACCTACTCAGAATGCATTGCGATCACCAAACTCAGTTGTATTGAGTTGAGGGGTGTGTTGCGCTCGTATATGTCCTTTGCCCATCCTTAGTCAAATGCACTATGTCGAGGTATCCTCCAGAAATGCGTTGGTTAAGGGGTGTGTTGCGGAGATATATGCGCTATTACTCGTCCTCTGCAAAGATACAATTGTGCTATTGAACACAATGTGTTATAACTTATTATGCATCCATTCAAATTAAATATTAAAAAAATTGTCTGGTAATTCGGGAAGAAATCCAATCGATTCGTATCCCCAAGCAATTATGGCTTGGCAGACGAAATACCCCCTTCCAGACCCCCAAGTTATTTATGCCACCTTATCTAGATATTACGGCCAAAATTTAGTAATTATGCGCCAATTGTATGAAAATTAACCTAGTATGACAATAATTATAAATGTTTGCAATTACACCCACTAACGCCAAAAAGATGGAGGATAAGCCAAAATTTACTCTGTTTTGCAGGAGACCAAGTCACCACTTGCGCTGAAGGCTCATGAGAAACTAATCAACGCATCTCTGTAACTTGGTGCCCCTAGATCAACCATGAAGAGACGATTATCGAAGTAACGACGCAATGCAACAATCGGTCCAGAGCTATGCTTCAACCGAATGCGGTAATAAAAACAAACACAGTTTATGAACCTATGATCGAAAGATGCAACTGAGCAACGCAAGAGCAGGAGATTGAGACACATGTACAACTAACAGTTATGCAGAATTGATGGTCTGATTGCATAACAGAAGGAATAAAATCCCTCCATCTCCGGAATTACCATAACAATCAAGTGGGGACCACAAGACTGGAGTCAAAGATCTACTCCTATAAATACCCCAACGATTTTAGAGAAAAATATGCTATTTGATGCTAGGCTAAGTGTTGTAAGATTTTAAAGAGAAAAGGCTGAGCTGGGTGCTGAAGAGAAGAAATCCAAGAAGAGAATGAGATAAGGCTGAGAGGTAAATCTCAGATCCGACCTGTCATATACCCGATTGAAGCTCTGTGCAGAGACCCCTGCTACTGGTGGAGCAAGCCTGAAAGGGAAGCTCTTCCTACCATCGAAACCATTTGATTCGGCAAGCAGAACTCCATCGAATCTGTGCCAAAACATTGGCACCGGATTGTATCTGTTCTATCTCTCTTTCATTGTTTTCCATGTTTTCTTTATCTCTTCATTCACACATCATGTATCAAACGCTTAATAGAAATATTGAATGTTTCGATAGATTTCATTTACCATTCTCTATCTATTTCCGTTCACCCATTAGTCACTTTCTTCATGATGTTTTCTTAATCCCTTGATGAGCAATATGAATCACTAAAAACTTAATATGTATTAAAGTTATAAAATACGTTTAGCTAAAGCATGCTAGACGGCATCTTCACCTGTGAGAGCAGAAGTGAAGATGTCATTCTGATCTATTGATAGAAGGTAAGAAAAGTGCGTTAACTAAAGCGCGTAATACTTCCAATCATGGAAGCAACCTTGCGTTCATTACGTTAGACTTTGTTTCACCACAAACATGTGGGAAACGCGGCCGATCACTGAGAGGTGTACGCCAAAAGAAGAGCGAAACAGTATTTGTACCTTCAATTCAATTAAGAACTTGTATTATTTGTAATACTTATCCTTCTCTTTCTAATCTGTTCACAAGACTTGTCATTGCATCCCACGTCTTTGCACAATCTTTAAAGCCAGCCTTAATCCTAGTATCTTGCACATAAAGCCTGTATCTTGTAACACATAGCTTAGGTTTATTGAATTTTTATGTTTTATCGCTTTTTACCGCTTTCCTTTATTTTACTGCAATTTACATACTATACACACCTTTTATAAAGATTTAGAAACCTGGTCGCATATACCATGAACATACCGCAATAACCTGCACCATTTCCCCGTGTTCGACCTCGAATCACACTGAGAAACTTGTGGTGGAATTACACTTGGTTCCATCGTAAGGAAACTTGTGACAACGCAGGGCATACTACCTGAGCAATCCCTAATTAATGCATAACTAGTAGTAGTATCGCATCATTATGAGCATTTAATATCATACATACCGAACGCGTTATAAAGTCGTCAACACAACTCCACTACCAAGTAGGCATGAGTTTAGTCTAAGAAAAAGCGCATTGCTCGTAGCTGGATGTTCGCATGACACACGTGGAGGCAAGCCAAAACGAAGGCAAAGCACTTGGATCAACGCAAGGTCAGAAAAAAAAATAACAATGACAAGAAATATGCAAGGATAAAATCATTTGATACCCCGGTGAAAAAAAAATCTTTTTGAAATAAATTATGTGATTTTCCGGAAATTAGTAAAGTCCGTTTGATGGTTAAGTTTGCAGTCCCTAGGTCTTAGAAATATTTTAAGAAGAGACTTGAATAAGACTTAAGGAAACTTTGGTATATAGGATTTGAACGAAGTATCCTTGAGAAATCTAGGAAAAGGACATTGCAGTAGACTTGCTAAAGGAAGTCTTTAGCTTATGCTTGAGGACAAGCATTGTTTAATTTAGGGGTGTGATAACGGGCAGAAATGCACGTTATCATAGTGCTAAGTTCTTAAACAATTTTGGCTTGCATTGATAAAACATGTTAAATTGCGTCCATTAAGCATCAATTTCATAATATTGCGGTCGCATGCGTTCATCGCATTAGAACACTTGATTTTTGTATTTTTGTGCAGAATATGCGATGACACAAGGTGGAAATTGCGATCGTAGGAAATCATTGGTTGAGCGCAGCATCATCGCAAGGATTTGCGGTGATCGTGTTCGCAAATATTCGATTGAGGAGGATCGCTGCAACTTGGTCAGCGAAACATGGTGGGCACATCTGGGTGAAAGGCTAATTAATCGCGATGGGATAGAAAGCTGATAACAGTCGAATCTGAATTAAGTTAACAGCCGATTAATGATAACAAGTACATTCAACATTTCTGTGACAATTATTCGACGCATCAGTCAGGAATTAAAGCCATCCCATCTGTACAATCATGAGAGAGAAGCCAACTTTCACACTGAATGCTCTATAAATACCAAGGGCAACCTTCAGAAAAGGGATTCAGCAGTTCGAAATTTCATACTTCAGTTCGCACGTCTTTATTCATAGTTTTCCTTTCATTTTAAGGCAGACACGAGAGTGGAAGGTGGTGTTGACAGATCATTATGGTAAGCTTAGGAGAGCGTCGGAAGCTTCAAGGATAGTGAGAGAACCGACGCCTGCAGAAGCGGGAACATCTTTGGAACCGAATAAAGATTTACAGTGTAAAAGCCTCGGTCAGCAAGAAATTGCTACCAGGCTCTCTACCTTCAACTTCCATTATTATTTTGTTCTCCACTCATTTATCGAAATGGAATCTACTTCTCTATATCTGTTCACTCTCTATTATTTACGCATGAGTAGCTAAATCAGTTGAATGGGTTGAGAAGCATTTAGCTAGCACAACTAGGGAATCCTCCTTCTATGCGTTTATCTTGTATTATGTATGCTTCATTCGTCCATTAGAGATACTCAGGAGGGTAGTCTAAAGATAGGATCTAGGCCTCGGAAGGTCAGGTTAGAATCTAGGCTCGGGAGAGTCAGATTAGAACGCATAATCAAGAGATAGGAGCTTAGGAATAAGGATTGTTTGCTATTAACGCATCGCATGCATCCTAGAGATAGGATATGATTGTGTGTGGTCACCTTGCTTTTATGCATCTTGCATCATCGCATAGGATAAGTGTAAAGACTTAGGAATAAGCTCTATGGACTTTTTTGCATTCAACACATGCATCCTAGACTTAGGAGCATCGCATTTGCATTGGAAAATGACTTGCAGTGCATGGTTGTAGCATGATCGCATAGTTCGACGCATTACCAAGTAATGCTAGCTAAAGACCCTCTCAACCCGTTCATCCGCATACTCAGTGTATCTATCACACAACTGACTTTTCTCAAATCTGCCGCATTTGTTTATTTTTCATTAACGCAATCAACCACAAATCAACAATCAATTGAGTTACCGGTCACCGCAAAGTTTTCATAAAAATTACCATCGCAATCTATTTTCACAAGTCCCTGAGTTTGACCCTAGACTTACCAGGAAACTCAGTGGAATTTACACTTGGATTCCGCTGGGGAAACTTGAGTGCACAATGCAATTTCACCATCGCATATCACCATAATTCACTTCATAAAAATAAAGCATCAATGACCACCGACGCATGAGAACCAACGCATAACCTAAGACATGCATCGCATAATTGCGTTTTCCTAATTTTAGTCACCAAGTTTTTCAAAAATGTATGCGTTGATCTCATATGCAATGACCATGCATTCCTGTCACAAGTTTTCTTGTGCTCTCGCCAAGTATAACGAGAACGAATGTTTCTCGGGTGATCCGAGGTCGAACTCAGGGACTTGTAGCTAAATGTTATGCGGTAATGTGTTTGCAACGAAGAATAAAAGAATGATGAGGGTTATGAGCTATGAACTACTCCTACTCCTAACTAACAGATTAAGCGGTGGAAGTATAACTAAGAGGTAGAGACACGACAACTCTTAACGCGTAGTAAAATGCATGGAAAAATAGATGAAAAGGCGAGGATGTCTTTACTGCAACACTAAGCTTGATCGCAAGGGCAACCCCAACCAACGCAAGCTATGCGATCATGCTATACACACTTGACGTAGATGCATGTGATGTAAATGCAATAGTGTCGAGAAGCCTATTTCTAAGCCTCTATATCCCTCTCACGTGCTCTTACACATAAACGAGATGACCGCATACCACCATATCCTTGTTAAAGGGTGCATACGCTTTGTAGTAGCAAATAGAGCTTATTCCTAAGTTCCCCATTCTTGCTTATGCGATCCAATCCGCTCTCCCGAGACTTAGATTTGGTTTTTAGACTACTCTCCCAAGTATGCCTAAATGATGAATGATGTGCTCATAAGACAAGGTAATTACATAAACCTGGCTGGCGTAAGATTATTCCTATTCTTAGTGAACACTTGCTTACATTGCTTAATGCGACCAACTACTTTCCCTCTTGGGCAGTTAGTTGCTGCTAATTCTACTTATAGACAAGCATTGTGTCCGCTTATAGACAAGTGTTGCCACAGCTTCACACTAAGCAAAGAAGGTTTTCTCACAACATTCGCACAATGCACACTTCCCAGTGGTTTGCTACATGCTTCATATTCCTATGCCACATGATTAAGTATGCGATACTCTGACAGTCTCACTAAGTGATTCAATGAAAGTAAAGGATGCTAGTAAATGAAGATGGAGATGTAGTCGAAGGAAAATATAGAAATGCATTGATCACAAAATGTATTAATTCCTTAAGAGAAAATGTAATACAATACAAGGAAAGAAGAGAATTGGAGGGCCAGCTGGAAGCAATGTCTTGGTTCCAGGAGATGTGTGTCAAGGCTGCCGGTGGTGCCATGGATGGGCAATGGAGTAGACTCTCTCGAGCTTTAACTCCAACAAAGACTCCGGTCGTCACTCGGAATGGATGAAGGAATGAAGAACTCTCAAGCTATCTTCTCACGCTTTAATCTGGATCACAAGGATCCGCCCTAAGGTAGAAAATCATGGATGATTTGAAATTCTGCTCAATAGCTTCTATTTATAGAGCTTGATCGTCGACAGCATTAATAAACCTGTTCTGAATCTGACACTTGCAGTGTGATGGTCCTTTTCTAAATCTCTATTGCTAACAACGTGGTAGGTGAAATGTCAACATCACCTTTTGATAATCCCAATGTATGCATTCATGCTTGCATTCAACCAACCTTGCAGTCGCCCCTTCTATTATGGTTATCATTATGTAGCCGCAATCTCTCTACGATGACCGCATTCGCTCGACGACCGCAACTTCTATGCGATGAACACATGCGGTTGATGGCCGCAACATCCATGCGTCGACGTACGTGTTCGCCTTTGCGATGGAGAGATCCCCGTATGCGGTTGTCTTTGCGATAGCCTGGCTTCCGCGCATTTGATTGCTTTCTGCGGTTGCTACAAAAATAAACAATTGAATGCATAATACGCACAATACTGGGTTAGCCGAGATTCTTAATGCCGATCGACACAAACTTGTTTTCTTATGAATTCCTAACATAATCACCGCATATTCTACTTAACAGCCCTCATAATTCTAAATAAAAGGCCTATAATGACGTGCATCTTTGCCCGTCATCACACCCTCAAACTTAGAATATGCTTGTTCTCAAGCATGCGTTATACTCAAGAAATTCAATATTCACCCTCTGGCTTTCCTTTGCGATGACCAGCCTCTCAGAATATAATTTACTCATACCTGTAACCATAGCAGCAACGCTCTCCTCCACTTTGGCCACTTCCTCAAAGAGATCTTTTCTAAGCTTAAATTCGGCAAGCCTCTACTCAAAAACTTTTTAATCATTCCCTGCAACTTTGCATTTAGCTTTTAAGAATGCGCTCGTTGAAGCAATTCATAGCTTTATGATTTCTTATTCGAATGTGGCGTTGAACCTGGTTACGCTCTTCATTTTGACTTGCCCCCACGTGTGTCATGTAGACAACCAACTTCGGTTGCGTGCTATATTCAACTCAACTTGTCTTTCTTAATTTGGCTTATGCCAGACAGAGGAGTTGCACTTATGCATTGATCTTGGCGACTTACTTTCGTTTTGGCTTGCCCCCATGTGTGTCATGCGGACATCCAACTACGAGTAAGTGCCTTTTACAACTTAACTCTTATGAGCATGGGTTTTCCCATTGCGCTGACAGTGAAGTTGTTATTCCCGATTTTTTTTTATAGAATCACAATTTAGTGAACGCATTTCTCCAGGATCGCTGCCACTCCCAAACTTAGAGGTTGGCAGTGCTCTCGCTGCAAAGCTAAAGACAAACTCAACAGGAATGCGGTGACAAATGTTTGAACAGAGGTTTGCACATAATAAAACTTAAACTGTCAAATTTTGAAGAAGCTATTAAAAGTAAGGAGAGCCTTGCGATGCTTAGTTAGCGGACGTGGTGAATTATACGTACCATCATAGATGCATCTCAAAGGAAGGCAATCGGAGAAAGAGAATTTCAAAAGGATAATGCATAAAAGATAACAAGAAAAGAACCTTGGGTAAAGTAAAATAACACTTGCGACCATGCTTTGGAATTCATGCGGTCGAAGCCATGCGTTGAATGGTAAAAAGGGTTCTTCTGTTGCAACTGCGCACTAAGCTTGATCGCAAGGGTGATGACGGGCCGAAATGTACGTCATTATAGGCCAATGCATCTATGATGGCCTATATTTATAATGTAACGTAAGAGTTATATTTAAATGCATCTGCTCTGCATGACACATCTGTAATGCAATGCACGTCATTATTGGCCAATGCATCTATAATGCATCTATGATGGCCAATGCTTCTAGTCATGCATCGTATAATGTAAGAGTTATATTTATGCATGCATTAAGCATATTCGTGCATCATCTTTATATTATAAGTGTTATAGTATAAGGGTGTTTGGAAGCATGTACGCTTAGTTCATTACCAACTATATAAAAGTTATATATAGTAATGAATGGACATTTCATGAAGCATGACACATAGGTTAAATTCATAAGAGTTATAAATACCTAATTTTGCTTAGCAATGTGAATGGTTTTGGTTGTTTCTTTTATAAGAGTTATAAGGGAAATTAGAACTAAATCAATAAGAAAGACATGCATGCAAACTTAGGCTTGAATCATGTTTTAAAAGAGTTTTAAGATTTGATAGAGATAGACTTGATCACGATTCTAATAAGATTAGAAACCTAGGGTTTAATCTTTTAATCAATTTAATAGGATTAAATTGACTAATAAAAGATTAAATATGCACCAAATCTATCTATAAGGGACCTATTGTCTAAGGCGTGTTCTGTCTAGGTTGGGGTACTTAAGCTGACAGAAATGGAACACCCCTACTTGGGAACCTACCTAGAAAGGTGAATTATATAGTTTTGTTGTATGCATGAAAATTTGAGGATAGTCTGTTCAAGAGTTTAATGGGACTTGACTTGAACTTGTTTAATTATCAAAGCAAGGGTTGTTTTTTAGCAAATTAAACTCACAATTATAATCAGTAGTTGGATGATCTAAGTTAATGAACCCCAAGGTAGAACATTCAGTGGGAGGTACTTGGGGTATATGATACTTCACTTAAACCTCTTCACGTTTCTCCCTTTATGTTCACATCGTGAGATCTATCCTCGGCCTCGAGGCACCCTGGGAGTGTCCTCCTAAAGGATGGTGTTTAGGTAGGTCAATACCAAGGTGAATGGAGGGAATGCTCATAGTAAGTGGGAGCAAGACGTGTGACAACATATCCCACGATCTCTCTCATTAGGTTGGATAACGTTTTTGTGCATCACCTCGAGGCACCCTGGGAGTATCCCCCTAAAGTATGACAGTTTTTCACGACTCTTTATCTGATCTCCTGTATAGGATATGGTTGCTTTAGTCTCTTGTCTTAATCTACTTTTTACCTACGGTGGGTGTAACGCAAATTTTAATCTAAGCTACAAGTCCATGTCCCCGTTACCAGTTCCCCGGTAACGACACCATAAACTTGTTGACACAAATTTTAGATATAAAAACTACAATGCAAGGTTCAAATCCATGCGATACTACTTCAAGATATGCAATAATAATGAATGTTCTTGTAGTATGTTGTGCATTGTCACAAGTTTCCTTGCATTGGAACTAAGTGTAATTCCACCACAAGTTTCTCGGTGTGATCTGAGGTCGAACATAGGGACTGTTTGAGGTTATTGCATTATGTTTGTGATACATGCGACCAAGGGTTTTTTTTTTCAATTTATAAAAGAGTTGTGTACAAGTATTTAAACATGCGATAAAGTAAAGTAAAGCGGTAAAAATGCAATAATAAAATAAATTGCAATAAAGTAAATCTAAGCTAAGATGATACAAGATACAGGTTTCATGATACAAGATACCGAGGTTGAGGTTGACTGTGAAGATTATACAAAGATCGTGTTATGTGGTGGCAAGTCTTATGTGCGAAGCATAAACAGAAAAGATAATTAATACAAACAGCGCAAGTTCCTTAATTGCGTTAAAGATACAAGTACGATTCCGCTTTTCCCTTGGCATACACCTCTCAGTGATCGGTCGCGTTCCCACATCTGTAGTGAAACATGGACGAACGTAATGAACGCAAGGTTGCTTCCATCTCTAGAAGTACTACTCGCTTTAGTTAACGCATTCTTCTAACCTTCTCTCGACAGATCAGAATGGCATCTTCACTTCTGCTCTCACAGGTGAAGATGTCGTCTAGCATGCCTTAGCTAAACGCATTTATCTATTTATCACAGATAAAGTTACTCATTTAATTCATATTAGTTACCAAGGGATTAAGAAAACTTAGTGGAGAAAACGATTAATGGAGGAACGGAATAGACAGAGAAGTAGAAATGGAAATGATCGAGATATTTAATAAAACTATTTAGCGTCTGATACATGATTTGTGAATTAGGAGATTAAGACAATGAAATACAATTGATGAAATAGAGTTAGAAACAAATACAAATAAATGCCAACGTCTTGGCACCGATTTGGATGTAGATTTTCTTGCCAACGTGGATGGATCGTGCAGAAGGATGAGCTTCCCTCTCAAGCTTGCTCAACCAGTAGCAGGGATCTAAGCACAGTCACGGCGGGGATTTGGCAGAATTGCACTGAGACTCACCTCTTGGCCTTGTCTCTTCTCTTCTCAGATTTCTTCCTATCAGTACCTAGCTCAGCCTCTCTCTCAATAATCCAGCATCAATTAGCCCTCGTATCAAGTATATCTTCTTTGAATTCTATGGGGGTATTTATAGGTGAAAAGCTTTCACTCTTGGCTTATGGACCCCACTTATTGTTATGGAAATTTCGAAGATGGAGGAATAAATATTCCTTTTGTTATGCAATCAGACCGTCAAATCTGCACAACGGTTAGTTGTACACGTGTCACAATCCTCCGCATTTGTGTTGTTCAGCTGCATCTTTCGATCGGATGCTCGAATGCGGTGTTGTTTTTATAACCGCATCGGTTGAAATTCAGCTCGAGATCGACTGTTGTATCACGCCGTCATTGCGTTAATCATCTCTTCATTGTTGATTGACAGGCACAATGTGACAGAGATGTGTTGTTCAGTTTCTCGTTGAGCCTTGATCACAAGCAGTGACTTGGTTTCCTGCAAAACAGAGTAGAAATATCCTCTTCTACCATCTTAATGACGTTAGTGGGTGTAATTGCGATAATTTATAATTATTGTATTTCTTAGTTAATTTTCATATAATCGACTCATATTTACTCTCTTTTGGCCACAATATCTGAATAAGGCAGCATAAATAACTTGTATTTCTACAAGTTATCAATGGGCACATTAGGGCGGGACTCTAGGGCTGAAAATGATGAGTTACACTTACACGAAATTGTTAAAGGTTAATAGTTCTGGACCGAAAAATGGTGAATCTTATAGTCAGTTACAAGAGTTGTTTCTGTCTAATGGTTGAGAATGTCTCATCCCAGTGAAAGGGCATTTGAGCACCCCACCAGTGACTTTTGTCCTAACTCGTTGGGGAATCATTGCGAAATAGATGTTTTTTCACTTAGGTTACATGGAAACTATTTTGCTAAAACTAAAATTGGTGTTAAAAGTGGTAATGCATAGACTTATTAAGTTTGTTCATGTTTTTTTCAGCAACGTTAAAATGGCTACAACCAAATTAGCTCTATTAAGCGTCGACAAACTGACTGGCAAAAACTACGCTAGTTAGAAACACACAATAACTACTATTTTGATCATGATGATCTAAGGTTCATCCTTACAGAGGAGTGACCTCTTATTCCGACTTAGAACACCATTCAAAATGTTTGAGAGGCTTATGAGCAATGGACACGGGCGAACGAGAAGACCCAAACATACATCTTGGCCAGTCTAAATGACGTTTTGGCAGAGAAGCATGAGCCTATGATCTCGACGTATGAGACCATGGAGTCCCTATGGAGGAATGTTTGGACAACCGTCAAGATAGCTCAAGCATGAAGCTTTGAAAAGCATCTTCAACTCCAAAATGGAGGAGGGTACATCTGTTCGTCAACATGTTCTACATGATGGTCCATTTCATTGTGGCAGAGATGAATGGGTCACGCATCGATGAGGGCAGCCAAGTTAGCATAATTCTACACTCGTTGCCGGATAGCTTCCTACACTTTGTCAGCAACGTTGTGCTAAACAAAGTTGAATATACCCTTACAACTCTCCACAACGAGTTGCAAACATTCCAATCCTTGTTGAAAAGTAAGGAGAAGAAGGTAGGTAAGGCAAATGTTGCTTCATCTTCGAAGAAGTTCCATCGGGTTTCGACCTTAGGGACTAAATTTGTATCTCTACTTCTAACACTTTTAAGTGGAAGAAGAAGAAGGATGGTAAGGAGAAGGGGAAGATACCTGTTAACCCGCAACCTGTCGCTCAGCGGGGACGGCGACTAGCGCTGGTTGACAAAGGAAAGTGTCTCCATTGCAACTAGTACGGGCACTAGAAGCAGAATTGTCCTTGCTGGTTGAAGGAGAAGAAGAAGGCTAAGGCCAAGGAAAAACAAGGTAAATATAATTTACTAGTTTTGGAAACCTGTTTAGTGGAGAATGATGATTCTGCCTAGATTATTGACTCTGGGGCCATGAATCATGTTTTTTCTTCTTTTTAGAAGACTAGATCCTGACGGCAACTTGAGGATGGTGAGATGGCGATGCGAGTAGGCACTAGGCATGTCGTCTCAGTTGTGGTAGTGGGAGGACTCCAGTTGACTTTATAGAATAAATTTATCATTTTGAATGATGTATATGTTGTTCCCGAGTTATAGCGAAACTTAGTTTCTGTAAAGTGTTTGATTAAATGTAAATATACTCTCAACTTTTTGGTGAATAAAGTGTTTATTCTGAAAGATGGTGTTGAGATTTGTTCAGCAAAACTAGAAAACAATTTGTTTGTGCTAAGGCCATTAGCAGCAAATTCTCTCCATAATATAGAGATGTTTAAAACTGTCATAACTCAAAATAAATGACTTAAGGTTTCTCCAAAAGAAAATGCCCTACTTTGGCACCTTTGATTAGGGCACATCAATCTCAATAGTATTGAGAGGTTGGTGAAGAATGAACTTCTAAGCGAGTTAGAGGAAAATTATTTTCAGCACCTGGAATTGTTTCCCAACTCTCAGCACTTGGTACACCACAACAGAATGGTGTATCAGAGAGGAGAAACAAAACCTTGTTGGACATGGTTCGGTCAATGATGAGTTACGCTTCCTTATCGGAATCGTTTTGGGGTTTTGCAGTGGAGACTGCAGCTTATATCCTCAACTATGTTCCTTCCAAGAGTGTTGCCAGAACATCTTTGGAGTTGTGGAATGGGCGTAAAGCTAGTTTGCGTCACTTCAGCATATGGGGTTGCCCAGCACATGTGCTTGAGGCCAATCCAAAGAAACTGGAACCACATATGAGGCTGTGCCTATTTGTAGGCTACCTCAAAGGTACACAAGGGGGTTACTTTTATGATCCTAAGGAAAACAAAGTTTTTGTGTCGATGAATGCTACATTCCTGGAGGAGGATCATATGAGGGAGCACAGTCCACGTAGTAAGATCATGTTGCATGAACTTTCCAATGAAACTACTGAAGCATCAACAAGAGTTGTTGAAGGGCCTGCTCCATCAATAAGATTTGTTGATGAAAGTTCATCTTGTAGGTCCACCTCAAGAGTTGAGGGAACCTCGACATAGTAAGAAGGTTGCGAACCCACCTGTTCGCTATATGGGTTTCCCTGAAATCCTGGCTATGGTAGCCGATAGCAAGGTTGAGGATCCGTTGTCTTACCAGAAGGCAATGGAGGATGTTGCTGTTGGGTTTTATGTCCTAAAAACTCGTATATTTAAAATGATAAACATTTTTTATAATCAATATACTTGTTATTGATTTCATAAATTGTATGAGAGTCTAAATCCAATAAACTAAGACCCATGACTATTGTATGAGTACTTGAATTTTATGTCAAGACGTAAGAATGGATCATGTTCGAGTAAATAGTCAAAATGATCTATGGTACATGAATAAGGTTGGGTACCTTATTCTGGTAATACCATTGAATGCAGCTTACTCTGTAGTTATTACAAAGAGTTGTAAAGTGCTACATACGATGTGATCCTAATTCATACATGTTATGACATGAGGAGTGGGGGCGTCCTATGCAATGAGTTTGCATAAGATTAGGACCAAGAAATAAATCACTTTTACTTTATAACATTGTTTATTGTTTAAGACTGACTATTTCACCTAGATGACCTAGGTAACTCGATCTTAATCCTGAGCTAACTATGAACTCCTATTTATTTGGGATTGCCCTTAGATTTGCATAGGTGAGGGTTGGCTCAATAGCGCCAACTCAATAAGACTCCCATTTCAGGGGTAAGACCGGATAGATAACTGGGGACATAAGGTGCAAGATGGAGTTCACGCCTACCCGATTTAGGGATAGGAGAAAGGTTGTTCTCTCAAGTACTGAATTCAGGTCTTGAACAAGGGGCTCCACCCTCTCACTGGGCTGAGAGAGTTTGGTTTAGTGATTGGATCACAAACCAGTTGTTCATTAGAGGATCAGTAGGGACTTGAGGAATAAGACGTAGTCTCGAGGGTAAAACAGATATTTGATCCAACCGTTATTACGAACAACCTGTGAAGGGACGACTTGCTGATTATGGTTAAATCACATGGACATAATATATCAACAGTGAGGGGAATGCAACTATGGGCTTTAGTGGAGGGACCCATTAGTTAACAAATGGGGATTAATTTGGTCTAATGATTTTAGCCAATTAATCTCGGATCGTTGGAGCTCATGATATGTAGGTTCGCGAGGTCCCCCTACAAGCTCGTAATGGATTAGCTCTAGAATAGCGTGATAAGTTAATTTGAAATGTTCAAATTAGAATTAAGGGAATTAGTAATTATATGAGATATAATTACATGTTTAATTTGAGAATTAAACGGAATAGGAGAATTTATATATTTAAATATGATTTAAATATATAAAGATGAATATGTGTTAAAATTAATNATAAAGATGAATATGTGTTAAAATTAATTTAATATTTGATATTAAATTAATTAAGTTTTATTTAATAATTAATTTATGAAATTAATTAAAATTTTCATTTTTAAAATCAAAATAGATTTTATAAAATCAAAATAGATTTTATAAAATCAAATTTTGATTTTTGAGATAAAATTGAAAAGGAAAAGACAACACACAAAATGGAAAAACAAGATTTTCCATTATCAATCTCCTTAGTTGCTCGCTCAAAATGCATCTTCTTGTAGGATTGTCTCAATAGCAGTGGAAGCACAAGGATCATCTAAGCACTCAAATTCACTAATTTTGGCAAAATATAAAGCATGCTTTTGTAGAAAAAATTGAGTTTCAAGACATACCTCTTATAGAACTTCTTCAAAGCTCCTTCAATAGCTGCAATCTTCTCCAAATCTTATTGTAGACCACCTTAAGATCTTCCCCACTATTCTATTGGTACTCTAGATTGAGTTTTGGGACTCAAAACAAGCTTGAATCAAGAGTAGAAGGAGAAAAGCTCACTGCAACAACCTTGTTGAAGAACCCTTTCTTCAACCCGAATTTTCTCTAAAATTCTCTATAGATTGCATGCCTGATTTTTACTCCAATCTCTTCATTATATTGGAGATCAACATGTAAAGGGAAGAGTTGCATGAGTTGCAGCTCATGCTTGGAGAAGACAAGGCCAAGATATTGCTTCATGTGTGAGCTACTTAAGTGATGGATAATGGAAAAACTCTTTTCCATTTTGTATGTTTTTGGTTTTTACTTTTCCAATTTTATCTAAAATAATAATTTGATTTTATAAAATCTATTTTGATTTTTTAAAAAATGAAAAATTAATTAATTTCATTAATTATTAAATAAAACTTAATTAATTTAATATCAAATATTAAATTAATTTTAACACATATCAATCTTTATATATTTAAACATATTTAAATATATAAATTCTCCTATTCCTTTAATTCTAAAATTAAACATATAATTATATCTCATATAATTACTAATTCCTTTAATTCTAATTTGAATGCTTCAAATTAACTTATCACGTTATTCTAGAGCTAGTCTATTACGAGCTAGTAAGGGGGACCTCGCGGACCTACAGATCGTGGACTCTAACAATCCGAGATTAATTGGCTAAACTCATTAGACCAAATTAATCCCCATTCGTTAACTAATCGGTCATTCCACTAAAGCCCATAGTTGCACTCCCCTCACTGTAGATTTATTACGTCCACATGATTTAACCATAATCAACAAGTCGACCATTCACAGATTGTTCGTAATAACGATTGGGTCAAATATTTGTTTTACCCCCGAGATTACGTCTTATTCCTCATGTCCCTATTGATCCTCTAATGAACAACTAGTTTTCGATCCAATCACCAAACCAAACTCTCTCAGCCCAGTGAGAGGGTGGGGCCCCTTGTTTAAGACCTGAATTCAGTATTTGAGAGAACAACCTTTCTCCTATCCCTTAATCAGATAGGCGTGAACTCCGTCTTGTACCCTATGTCCCTAGCTATCTATCCGGTCTTACCCCTGAAATGAGAATCTTATTGAGCTAGCACTGTTGAGCCAACCCTCAACTATGCAAATCTAAGGGCAATCTCGAATAAACAGGAGTTCATAGTTAGCTCAGGATTAAGATCGAGTTACCTAGGTTATCTAGGTGAAATAGTCATTCTTAAACAGTAGACGGCGTTATAAAGTAAGAGTGACTTATTTCTTGGTCCTGGTCTTATGCAAACTCATTGCATAGGACGCCCCCACCCTTCATGTCATAATATGTACAAATTTGGATCACATCGTATGTAGCACTTTACAACTCTTTGTAACAACTATAGAGTAGACCGCATCCAATGGTGTTACCAGAATAAGATACCCAACCTCATTCATGTACCATAGATCATTTTGATTATTTATTCGAACCCGATCCGCTCTTATGTATCCACATAAAGTTCAAGTACTCATCCAATAGTCATGGGTCTTAGTTTATTGGATTTAAACTTTTATACAATTTATGAGATCAATAAGAAGTATATTGATAATAGAAAATGTTTATTATTTTACAAACTGCGAGTTTTTAGGACATAAAACCCAACACTTCTTTGCCTTGTCTTCTCCAAGCATGAGTTGAAACTCATGCAAGTCTCTCCTTTGCATGTTGATCTGTAATATAATGAAGAGATTGGAGTGAAAATCGGGCATGCAATCTATAGAGAATTTGAGAGAAAAATCGGTTTGAAGAAAGAGTTCTTCAACTAGATTTCTGCAGTGAGTATTTCTCCTTCATCCCTTGATTCAAGCTTGTTTTGAGTCCCACAACTCAATCTAGAGCACCAAGAGAATAGTGGAGAAGATCTTAAGGTAGTCTACAACAAGATTTGGAAAAGATAGCACCTAGAGAAAGAGCTTTAAAGAAGTTCTACAAGAGGTATGTCTTGAAACACACTTGTTTTTCTGCAAGAGCATGCTTAATATTTTGGCAAAATTAGTGAATTTCAATGCTTAGATGATCCTTGTGCTTCCGCTATTGCTGATACAATCCTACAATTGGTATCAGAGCATCATATAAGCATTCAATTCGATTTAATTTTGGTTTGGTGGGTATTTTATATGAGAAATATGAAACTGATGCACTGATATGGTTTTCTGAGTTTTGGCATTTTAATTCTCTTTAATTTCTCATTTAAATTTGTAATTGGCTCTTGTTTAATGAGCTTTAACTTTTTAGTAGGAGTCTATAATTTATATGGAGTCTTTAGAGTTGAAATTAAGATGTAATTGAAGAAACAAATGAAGGAGGTCGAGTTGATGTTCTAGGTTTTCCAGCTTCTGCTCAAAATCGTTGTTGAGGTTCAGTTGCTAAGCGATCATCTAGCTCCACATGCTACACGATGTGAAGAAAAGCTAGACGATCATATAGCAATGGGCGCTGGTCGTTGTGATGTTGAACGCTAGACGATCGTGAACATGTGGAAGCTAAACAATGCATTCAATTTGCTATACGATAGCACTAAGCGATCATTTAGCTTTGGCGTGGGAACTAAACGATACGTTGAAGTTACTATACGATGGGACTACCCGATCGTTTAGCTATGATGTGTGCTAAGCGATGCTATGAAGTGCTACACGATAGCGCTGAGCGATCTTTTAGAAGCGAAGATAAGCGATCGTGTAGATGAAATGCTAAGCGACGCGATGATGCTCTATACGATGGAGCTAAACGATCATTTAACTACGACAGATACTAAATGATGATATGAAGCGCTAGACGATGGTGTTAAGCGATCGTTTAGTTCTATACGATAGAACTAAGATAGTTATGCGATAGCTAAGCGATGGAGTTGAGTGATCGTGTAGTTCTATGCGATAGAACTAAGCGATCGTTTAGCTTCGGCAGATACAACTATGCAATGGAGCTAAATGATCGTTTAGTTGAGAAAAACACTAAGCAATCGTGTAGACCTTTCATAACACAAGGCGATGGAGCTAGACGATAGCCTTCAGTGCTACACGATTAGCATTTACAAGACTTTGAGGTTGGACCGAGAGCAGCCGGTTCGACCGATTTTCTCAAGGTCCAATCTATTCAGCCTCAAAGTGTTTTTGGCTGGTCCGGTTCAGACTTTAATGGTCCAGTTCAGACTCATCCAGTCCGGTTCAAGACGCTTGGGTTCAGCTTGGACCGGTTCGAGCGGTTCAAAAATGGTTTTGAAGCTGATTGTAATAGTTAGGCTTCTGTCTGCTTGTTTTTTGCCAAAACTAAAACCATATCAGTCTTTGTTTAATTATTTATGCATTTGATGTATGTTATAATTAAATAAATCTTGTATGTGCATATAATATGCCATTAAGATTTAAAATCTTACTATAGGAAGCATGTCACATGCATTGAAAGTATGTTATAATTGTTATAATATATAGTATGCATGTTAGGGTTTCTCGTATTTAATATAAATGTTATATTAAAACTTGAATGCATCATGTATGTTATGGATGATTAGCATGTCTAAAGTTTTATAAGTTGTTATAAAATTGGTTTAGATATTTAAAATCCATAAACAACAGTTGCATGCTCATGTAAATGGATCTACAAGAGGAAACGGAGTACTGATGGGAAGGTGCAAACCTTCAAGGCTAGACTTGTGGCAAAGGGTTATACCTAGGTGGAAGGAGTTGACTATGAGGAGACTTTCTCACCTGTTGCCATGTTGAAGTCTATACGCATCCTCCTATCCATTGTCTCATATATGACTATGAGATATGGCAAATTGATGTCAAGACTGCTTTTCTGAATGGTAATCTTGAGGAGACCATTTATATGGTACAGCCAGAGGGATTCATAGCCCAAGGTCAAGAGCAAAAAGTTTGCAAACTGAATCAGTCCATTTATGGGCTGAAACAGGCATCTCGATCTTGGAACATTCGGTTTGATACTACAATCAAATCGTACAACTTTTACCAAAACGTTGATGAGCCTTGTGTCTATAAGAAAATCTTCAACAATTCAATAGTTTTCCTAGTGTTGTATGTAGATGATATCCTACTCATTGGGAATGATGTCGGTTTACTGACTTCATTTAAGAACTAGCTAGCAACCCAATTCCAAATGAAAGATTTGGGAGAGGCTCAGTTTGTTCTTGGTATTCGGATCTTTCAGGATCGAAAGAACAAAATGCTAATGCTATCTCAAGCAACGTACATTTACAAGATGTTGATCAAGTAATCCATGCAGAACTCCAAAAGGGGCCTACTGCCTTTTTGGCATGGTCCCCTATGCATCTGTCGTTGGCAGTTTGATGTATGTGAGGTTGTGTACTAGACCGAACATCTATTACGTTATGGGGATAGTCAGTAGATATCAATCTAATCCAGGACAGGGTCACTAGACCACCATCAAGAACATCCTCGAGCATCTTCGGAGAACGAGGGACTACATGCTCATGTATCGATCTAAGGATTTGATCCTTACTTGATACACGGACTCTAACTTTCAGACTGATAAGGATCTCAAAAATCCACTTCAGGCTATGTGTTCACTCTTAATGGAGCGGCTGTAGTATGGCGAAGCACTAAGCAGGGGTGCATCGCCAACTCCACAATGGAGGCCGAGTATGTAGCGGCTTGTGAAGCTGCTAAGGAGGATGTTTGGCTCAGGAAGTTCTTGACTGATCTGGAAATTGTTTCAGACATGTCTAGGCCCATCACTTTTATTGTGATAATAGTGGTGCTATGCGAACTCCAGGACCCAAGAGTCACAAGCGCGACAAAAATATAGAGTGAAAGTATCATCTCATCTGCGAGATAGTGCATCGAGGAGATGTGATAGTCACAAAGATCGCTTCGGAGCACAATGTTGCTTACCCGTTTACGAAGGCTTTCATGGCTATAGTTTTTTAGGGTCACTTTTAGAGGATGGTCTACGGGACACCCATGGCTGGCTAGAGCAAGTGGAGATTTTGTACTGGGCCTTAGTGCCCTAGTTTTTGTTTTGTACTTGTTGTTATCTTGTACACCCCTCGCTTTGACAAGTGGGAGATTGTTGGGGTTGATTCCCTAAATCTCGTAGGGTTCTATAAGTTTGTAAACACCTGTATGAAACAAACTTTGTGATGTAATAATATAGATATTTTCTCACCGTGTCTATTAAATGTGAGATATTTTATTTGCATTTACCACAAACCAATAAATTAAAAATCTCTGGTTGTCGTTGTAACTTAAGCATGTATGTGGAGACATACAAGTGGATCATGCCTTAAGTGATAACAATGGTCTGTAGTATATGGATACAACCCGCTTTGTAGATAGTTACAAGTGTTGTGATGTGCTACAGATGGTCTGATCCTGATCATTCATGTGGAGACATGCGAGCGGGGTGTCCTATAAAAAGAGTTTGTATAAGACCGACCATGAAGTGTTTAGTCTCGTTATAATAACGCCGTTCATGATAGAGATTTCATTTCACTAGGATGACCATAGATAACATGACCTTAATCCTAAGTGCATTGGGAAACTCCTGCCTATGAAAGCGGTCCTTTGATTTGAATTGGTGCGAGTAGCCAAATTGTCGACTCAATCCACCACTTTGGGGATTTGTCTGATTGGGAAGCTGGGAACTCAGCTACACAAGACGGAATTCACTCCTTCCCCGAAGCAGGGGTAAGTTGATAGATTGCTCCATTAAGAGCTGATTCTGGGGCTTGAATGATGTGGCACCACACACCTTCTCATGGCCCGAGAGGTGTCCACTTATAGTAAGACTATGATGTATTGTTCATTAGAGGAATCAGTGGTACTTAAGAAGTTAGATGTAACTACAGGGGCAAAACGGTTTTCATTTTTATCCTTCAGTTATTAAAACTGATAAAAACTTCCCACTTGCAAAGGTTAAAGGAGAAAATAATAACCACCAAATAATTATCCTATAATTGATTTATTATAAATAAACATAATAACTAATTTATCATATTATATTTATAACCTTTAGTTTTAATATCACATTATATGTAATATTAAAACCATAGTTCTTTTTCTCCTTTATTACATTTAATATAAATCATATTTATACTAATTCCTTCAATTAATGTATCTAATACATCAATCAATTATATCACATATAATTGAATCAATTTAATTATATCATATTTAATCAAATTCCTTTTTGTTAATTTGAACACTTCAAACTAACCCAAAAACTTATTCTCAACATAAATCCATTGAACTACCAAGGGGAAATAACTGACTAAACTCTTTAATTATGATATCCACCATATGTTAACAGTCGAGCATTCCACTAAAGACCGATAGCTGCACTCTTTGCACTACAGATATATTTCTGTGACCATTGGATATAACCAATCAATAGTACGATGACCTTTCACAAATCGCTCGTAAGTACGGCTGGGGCAATTTACTGTTTTGCCACTGTAGTTACATCTAACTCCTTAAGTACCATTGATTCCTTTAATGAACAATACATCATATATTGGGTTTTATGTCCTAAAATCTCGCAGTTTTTAAAATGATAAACATTTTCTGTAATCAATAAACTTATTATTGATTTTATAAATTGTATACATGAAAATCTAAATCCAATAAACTAAGACCCATGAGTACTTGAACTTTATGTGGAGACATAAGAGTAGATCAGGTTCGAGTAAATAGTCAAAATGATCTATAATACATGAATAAGGTTGGGTACCTTATTCTGGTAACACTATTGGATGTGACTGTAGTTGTTACAAAGAGTTGTAAAGTGCTACATATGAAGTGATCCTAATTCATACATGTTATGACATGAGGAGTGGGGGTATCCTATGCAATGAGTTTGCATAAGATCGGACAAAGAAATAAATCACTCTTACTCTATAATATTGTTTACTGTATAAGACTGACTATTTCACTTAGATGACCTAGGTAACTCGATCTTAATCCTAAGCTAACTATGAACTCCTGTTTATTTGGAATTATTCTTAGATTTTCATAGGTGAGGGTTGGCTCAATAGCACCGACTCAATAAGCCTCCCATTTCAGGGGTAAGAGGGAATAGATAGCTGGCGACATAGGGTGCATGGCCTACCCAATTTAGGGATAGAAGAAAGGTTGTTCTCTCAAGTACTGAATCTAGGTCTTGAACAAGGGGCCCCACCCACTCACTAGACTGAGAGAGTTTTGGTTTAGTGATTGGATCACAAACAAGTTGTTCATTAGAGGATCAGTAGGAACTTAAGGAACAAGAAGTAATCTCAGAGGTAAAACAGATATTTGACCAAGTCGTTATTACAAACAACCTGTGAAGGGTCGACCTACTAATTATGGTTAAATCATGTTGACATAATGTATCTACAGTAAGGGGAGTGCAACTATGGGCTTTAGTGGAGTGACCCATTAATTAATGAATGGGAATTAATTTGGTCTAATGAGTTTAGCCAATTAATCTCGAATCGTTGGAGCCCATGATCTGTAGGTCCACGAGGTCCTCCTACTAGCTTTAGAGTAGCGTGATAAGTTAATTTGAAATATTCAAATTAAAATTAAGAGAATTAGTAATTATATGAGATATGATTACGTGTTTAATTTTAGAATTAAACAAAATATGAGAATTTAAGGCGGACGCAAGAGAGGAGGTTGTGCCAACAGATCGTTTCGATAAGCTTGGGAGAGCGCCAAAAGCTTTAAGGATAGAAAGAGGGTCGGCACCTATAGAAGCGGGAACATCTTTGGAACCGAATAGAGATTTACAGTGTAAAAGCCTCGGTCAGCAAGGCATTGCTACCAGGTTCTCTACCTTTAACTTCTATTGTATTTTGTACTCCACTCATTTATCGAAATGGAATCTACTTCTCTATATCTGTTCACTCTCTATTATTTACGCATGAGTAGCTAAATCAATTAAATGGGTTGATAAGCATTTAGCTAGCACAACTAGGGAATCTTCATTCTGTACGATTATCTTGTATTATGTATGCTTCATTCGTCCATTAGAGTTACTTGGGAGGGTAGTCTAAGGACAGGATCTAGGCTTGGGAAGTTCAGGTTAGAATCTAGGCTCTGGAGAGTCAGATTAGAATGTATAATCAAGAGATAGGAGCTTAGGAATAAGCATTGTTTGCTATTAACGCATCGCATGCATCCTAGAGATAGGATATGATTGTGTGCGGTCACCTTGCCTTTATGCATCTTGCATCATCGCATAGGACAAGAGTAGAGACTTAGGAATAAGCTCTATGGACACTTTTGCATTCAACACATGCGTCTTAGACTTAGGAGCATCACATTTGCATTGGAAAATTACTTGTTGTGCATGGTTGTAGCATGATCACATAGTTCGACGCATCCCCAAGTAATGCTAGCTAAAGATCTTCTCAACCCGTTCATCCGCATACTTAGTGTATCTATCACACAACTAACTTTTCTCAAATCCACCGTATTTGTTTATTTTTATCAATGCAATCAACAACAAACCAACAATTAATTGAGTTACCGATCACCTCAAAGTTTTCATAAAAATTACCATCGCAATCTATTTTCACAAGTCCCTGAGTTCGACCCTGGACTTATCAGGAAACTCAGAGGAATTTACACTTGGAGTCTGCTAAGGAAACTTGAGTGCACAATGCAATTTCACCATCGCATATCATCCATAATTCACATCATAAAACCCAAGCATCAATGGGTCAAAGCCAATGAAAAGGCCCGTGTTTACATTCTTGCCAGCATGTATGATGTTTTGGCAAAGAAACATGAATCCTTAGCTACAGCTAAAGAGATAATAGATTCATTAAGAGAAATGTTTGGGCAACCATCATGGTCCCTTAGACACGAGGCAATTAAGCACATTTACACAAAGTGGATGAAGGAGGGGACCTCTGTTAGAGAACATGTCCTGGACATGGTGATGCACTTCAATATCACTGAAGTAAATGGCGGACCCATTGATGAGACTAATTAGGTTAGCTTTATCTTACAATATCATCCGAAGAGTTTTATACCTTTTGAGACAAATGCGTCTTTAAATAAGATAGAATTTAACTCACTACCCTTCTTAACGAGCTCCAACGATTCCAAAACCTTACTTTAGGTAAGGGGAAGGAAGTAGAAGCAAATGTTGCTATCACTAAGAAAAAATTTATAAGAGGATCATCCTCTAAAAACAAAGTTCGACCCTCTAATGCTCAAATGAAAAAGAAGGGGAAAGAACAGGCCTCCAAGATAAGAAAGGGAAAGAAAGATGCAGAAAAAGGAAAATGTTTCCACTATAACCAAAACGGGCATTGGAAGAGAAATTGCCCAAAGTACCTTACAGAGAAGAAAGCTAAGAAAATGGCACAAGGTAAATATGATTTACTAGTCGTTGAAACATGTTTAGTGGAATATGATACTTCAACCTGGATACTAGATTTAGGAGCCACTAATCATATTTGTTTCTCGTTTCAGGAAACTAGTTCTTGGAAAAAGCTTGAAGAAGGTAAGATAACACTAAAAGTTGGAACAGGACCACCCTTAAATGCAGGAGTTCCCAAAACACTCAGGTTAAGGTCATGTCACCTATGATCATTTAGGTGAGATGTAAGTCTCAAGTATCAACAGCATTATATAAAGAGACTAGTCATCTCGTGGTCTAGTCTTATACAAACTCTTTGTATAAGACACCCTCGCTCGCATGTCTCCATGTGAATGGTCAGGATCTACCATTTGTAGTAGTTCACAACACTTGCAAACCTTTACAAAGCGGGCCATATCCGTAGTGTCACCAGGATCAGGTATCACTCCTTAATCCTTATACTACAGACCTTTTTAGGTTATCACTTAAGGCATGATCCACTTGTATATCTCATATACATGTTTAAGTTTTTATACAATAACCATGGAGCTTTGTTTATTGGATATGAGTAAATGCCAAATAAAATAACTCTTATTTTATTCATAACAATCTGTACAGTTTATAAAATATGAGACTAATAACTTGTAGAAATACAAGTTATTTATACTGTTTTATTTAGATGTTGCGGAAAAAAGAAAGAAAAGTTGAGTCTATAGTATAGAAATTGGCTAAGAAATGCGAGAATTATAAATTATCGTCGATACACCCACTAACACCATTACGATGGTAGAATAGAGTATTTCAATTTTTGTTTTGATAGAAATCAATCACCGCATGCGTTAATGGCTCGTAGATAAAAGAAACAATGCATCTACGTCACATTGCGCTCATCAATCGATCAACGCAATGACGGTGCATGCGAAAATCAATCAAGAGCTTAGCAATCAACGCAAATTCAACCGCATGCAGTAATAAAAAATAACACCGCATACGACGATCAATCGAAGATGTAAAGAGCAACGCATTTACGGAGGATTCTGACAAATGTACAGCTTTCAGTTGTGCATTTCTGATGGGTTGATTGTGTAACAGAAGGAATATTCACTCCATCATTTTAGGAACTACCATAACCATACAGTGGGGACCACAAAGTCAAGGAGCCAAGCTTCACCTATAAATAACTTCTGCAAATTCACTGAGGGATATACTTGAATACAAAGAGACGTGTATATACTGATCTGAGAGAGAGACTGGTCTGAAGCGATTTCCAGAGTAGATCCGGGATAATCAAGAGACAAGGCCGAGAGGTGAGTCTCCGGGCAAAGAATCCTTCCAATCCCCGCCGTTGAAGCGCTGTGCGAAGGACATTTCTACCAGAAGAGCAAGCCTGAGAGGGAAGCTCTCCTCTCCATTTCTTCCACACGTCGGCAAGCACAACCTTTATCTGTGTCAAGACGTTGACACTCCTTCTGTATTTGTTTCTAATCTCTATTTCATCACCTTATTCATCTTCTTAATCTTTCATTCACACCATGTATCGAATGCTTAATCTTAGTATTAAATGTTATGATCATTACCATTATCATCTCTCTGTCTATTTCCATTCATCCATAATCCATTTTCTTCGTGATGTTTTCCTAATTCCGTGGGTGATTAGCAAGAATTAAGAAAGTAAATTAATTTGTGTTAAGGAAATAATTAAGTTTAGCTAAAGCATGCTCGATGGCATCTTCACCTATAGTACTTCTAGAGTAGTACTTCCAAAGATGGAAGCAACCTTGCGTTCATCACGTTCATCCCTGTTTCACCATAGAGATATGGGAACACGGCCGATCACTGAGAGGTGTATGCCAAGGGAAAGCAGAACCTTAGTTGCATCTTTAACACAATTGACAAACTTGTGTTGTTTTTACTATTTACTCTTTCTATTTCTGATTCATCCATAAAGACTTGCCATCGCATACAACGATCCTTTGTATAACTTCACAGTCAGTCAACACCTCAGTATCATGTATCATGTATCTTGTATCTTGTATCATATTAGTTTAGGATTTTATTTTATCAACGCAACTTTATTTTATTAATGCAATTTTATTTTCATCACATTTTAGATTCCTGTATAAACCCAATTCTTTATTAATTGTAAAAACTGGTCATATGTATCACAAAAGTAACGCATTAAAGAAAACAATCCCTGTGTTCGACCTCGGATTATTCTGAGAAACTTGCGTTGGAATTATACTTGGTTTCAGCGCAAGGAAACTTGTGACACGCATTACTCTATCGCATACTACAAGCATATCATTAACAACGCATATTTAGAAGTAGTATCGCATAAAGACTAAAGATATAAAAACATCGTGTCAAGTTTATGGCACAGTGCACGCATAATAAGGAAAACCATCTTTAGCGTTTACAAGTTTATGGCGTCATTGTCGGGGATTGGTAACGGTTAGTGTTGAATACTTTTGTGGTATCTTGCAGGACAAATCTCTTTGTACTGGCTGTTTATCGCGAAAAGTAGTCTGACGGTTTATGAGTACTAGAATTGATCCAAAAATTCTAAGTTGACCCAGAGATCAGGTGTATTTTTCGTGCAAGAGCACATCAGGACCAAGTTAGGCAAAGAGGAAACATGGCTAATAATAATGAGGCACCCGAAGGAAANAATAATGAGGCACCCGAAGGAAATCAAAGGGAAAATTGGCCAGCGCAAGACCTTGTATTTCTTGCTGTCAACCGCAACATCCCAATGAGGAACTATGCGGCGCCAAATTTTTATAACTTCTCGCCCAGAATTTCAAGACTCATGGTTGAGAGAATGCAAGTTTTGAGATAAGGTCGATAATGCTTCAAATGATTCAAAATGCGGGACAATTCGAAGGTCTACAAGGAAAAGACTCGCATGCTCATTTAACCCGTTTCGTAGAAATATGCAACGCATTCTCCATACCTGGTGTGACTTTAGAAGGTATTAGACTTTACCTCTTCCCATATACATTGAGGGATGAGGCTAAGAGGTGGGCTCAGTCATTAGAGCCAAATGAAATCAACGCATGAGATCAGTTGGTCGAGAGATTTATGAATAAATTCTTCCCTCCAACCGTCAACGCAAAGAGACAGAGGGATGTGTTGAATTTTAAACATAAGGTTATGAAACTTTGAGCACCGCCTGGGTGCGATTCAGGCAATTAGTGAAGAACTATCCGCACATCGAGATTCCCGATTGCATTCTAATGGAGACATTTTATAATGGCTTGGATCGATCAACGCAAGCAATTGCTGATGCCTTCGCAGCAGGAGGATTAATGGACAAGATGTATACGAAAGCAAAGATCATTTTGGACCGCATTTCGCGAAATACATATGAGTGGTTAGATGACGGGTATGAGGAAAGAGGTTCAGAGCAAAGAAGAGCAGAAGGTGCCATTGTACCAACTGATACAATGAACACCCTGGTAGACCAGATGACCACAATGACCTCTCTCCTTCAGACTATGGCTATTCTGCAAGGATAGCTCTCTCAAGGATCAGCGCAAGCCAATGCGTTAACACACGTGGCCGCAATAAATTGCGTTCAATGTAGAGATGCACATTCAGTGGAAGTCTACCTGTGGAATCAACAATCCGTATACTTTATCTACAATGAACCGTTCAGCAACACTTATAACCCTAGTTGGCGGAACTTATACACATCTAGATGTGTATAAGAGACAGGTGGAGAGGGACACTCAGTGGAAGTCTCCCCGTTGAATCAACAATCTGTATACTCTATTCACAACGAATCATTCGACAACACCTACAACCCTAGTTGGCGGAATCACCCAACTTTCAGTTGGGGCAGGAATCACAACCAGGGAGGCCAAAGTAATCATCAGAGCAGTCATTCTGGGAATCGAGGCAACCCTCCAGTTTTAATTAATCAGGATCAAAGCCCAGGTAATTGTCCAAGTGCACAACCCTACGACCAACCGTTCTTTTCTGACACCTCTTGCAGTACCTCATCTTCGAAATCGTTATTGAAACACTATATTGAGAAGGGCGAGGCAATTAAGCAATCGCAAGCTTCCTCCCTTAGAAATTTGGAGGAGCAAATTGAACAACTTGCGATTGAACTTAAGAATAAATCGCCTGGTACGTTGCCCAGCAGTTCGGGAGCATCGGGGCCACGTGGTAAAGAACAATGTCAAGCAGTGACATTGGGAAGTGGTAAAACAACAGTCCCCGTGTCACCTGTACCAGATTCAGTAACAGGACCAATAGATTTAACCATCAATGATGACCTGTCAACCATTAATGACAGAGTTACCAGTTCAGAAGAAAGTACATCTACAGAGGATGAATCTCAGCAAGACTCCAATTCAAAATCACCGCAACCTCCGACTCCTAAAACACAGCAAGCACAGGACCTCAATGAACAACCAATTGAACAGAAAGTACGGCGGGATCCTCCACCCTTCCCGTCCAGGCTGAGGAAGAAAGATGACAACAAACAATTCCAGAGGTTCCTAGATGTTCTCCGACAATTGCATATTAACATTCCCTTAATAGAAGCTTTGGAACAGATGTAGAGCTATGTGAAATTCCTTAAGGACATACTTGCCAACAAGAAGAAGATCGGGGAGAATGAAACTATTGCATTAACATATGAATGTAGTGCGCTGTTTCAGAACAACATCCCCACCAAAATGAAAGATCTTGGGAGTTTCACATTGCCCTGCTCGATAGGGGGAAAAGAAGTCGGGAATGCGCTGTGTGATTTGGGGGTAAGTATAAATCTCATGACCTTGTCAATCTTCAAAAAGTTAAATATTGACAAACCAAGGCCTACCACGGTTACGTTGCAGTTGGCTGATAGATCAATAACGCATCCAGAGGGCAAAATAGAGGATGTACTTATGCAAGTAGATAATTTTATCTTCCCTGCTGACTTTATCATATTAGATTATGAAGCTGACTGAGAGGTGCCTATCATCTTGGGTCGTCCATTTCTTGCAACAGGGTGAGCACTGATCGACATACAGAAAGGAAAGCTTACCATAAGGGTCGACGATCAGCAAGTTAAATTCAACGTTCTTAATGCGTTGAAATATCCAGGTGATATAGAGAATTGTCAATCTGTTGAAGAACTGCAGGATGATCATTGGCACGAACCCCTAGAAGAATCGGAGGAAGAAGATTTTGGGATCGGCGCAATGTGGGAGAAAAATTGAGTGGCAATTAAAATTGAGTCAGATTTTGAAACAATCAAGTTATCTGAATGAACAACGCAACGTACTAAGCCATCTTTAGAAGAACCACCCATGTTAGAGTTGAAGCCATTGCCTGTGCACCTCAAGTATGTTTATTTAAGAGGCAATAACACTTTACCGGTTATTATATCTGCCTCGCTGAGTAAAGAGAAGAAGGAAGCACTTATCCAGATGCTAAAAAAAAACGTAAAAGCTTTGGGATGGACCTTGGCAGACATTTGAAGAATCAGTCCCTCGTATTGCATGCACAAGATTCGTCTAGAAGAAGGAAAAATAGGATTTATAGAAAGGCAACGTCGATTGATCCCTGCCATGAAGGAGGTTGTGAAGAAAGAGATAGTGAAGTGGCTTGATGTAGGCATCATTTACCCTATATCTGATAGCAACTGGGTAAGCCCAGTGCAATGCGTTCCAAAGAAAGAGGGAATGACAGTCGTCACCAACAATAATATGAATTAATTCCCACAAGGACAACTATGAGGTGGAGAATATGTATAGATTACCGTAAATTAAATCTGACCACTAAGAAGGACCACTTCCCACTCCCCTTTATTGATCAAATGTTAGATCGACTTGCGGGGAACGAGTTCTTTTTTTTCTTGACGACTACTCAGGGTACAACCAAATTGCGATTACGCCGGAAGATCAAGATAAAACAACTTTCACGTGCCCCTTTGGCACATTTGCATTCCGTTGCATGCCGTTTGGACTCTGCAATGCACTAGGTACCTTCTAAAAGTGTATGATGGCAATATTTTTAGATTTCTTGGAAGAGTCAGTTAAGGTATTTATGGATGATTTTTTTAGATTTTGGCAATACTTATGACTCCTGTTTATCAAATCTTGAAAAAGTCTTAAAGAGATGCGTGGAAACTAATCTTGTTCTAAACTGGGAGAAATGCCACTTTATGTTTGAAGAAGGAATTTTTCTAGGTCACAAATTATCAAAGGCAGGATTGGAAGTGGATCAAGCGAAAATCAACGCAATTTCCAAGTTACCACCACCAGTCAATGTGAAAACGTTTAGGAGTTTTCTGGGACATGCAAGGTTTTATCGAAGATTTATCCACAAATTTTTTCAGATCGTAAGGCCCTTAAGTGCGCTCCTCGAGAATGATCGCAAATATGATTTTGATGACGCATGCGCCGAAGCATTTCACACACTGAAAAATACGCTCATCACCACACCGATTCTGATTGCGCCGGATTGGCCGCAACCGTTTGCGTTGATGTGTGACACTAGTGGATATGCAGTGGGCGCAGTCTTGAGTTAGTGCAAAGATAAGGTTTTTCATCCTATCTATTATGCTAGTAAAACGTTGAATGATGCGCAGGAAAATATACAACCACAGAAAAAGAAATGCTCGCAGTGGTATTTGCGCTAAAGAAGTTTCGATAGTACTTGATTGGAACAAATGTTGTGGTGTATACTAATCATTCTACGATCAAATACCTTGTGACAAAGAAGGATGCGAAATCGAGACTGATAAAGTGGGTCCTACTCCTGCAAGAATTTGACCTAGAGATCAAGGACCGGAAGGGCAACGAGAACCAAGTCATAGATCATCTGTCAAGATTAGAAAATTGCGAGTTTCAGGAGAAAGAAAAAGACATTAAAGAAAGATTCCCTGACGAGCTGCTGATGTCGATATGTGTTAATGTTCCATGGTATGTAGACATTGTAAACTTCATAGTTTGCGGCCAAGTACCAGAAGACTACACATACCAGCAGAAGAAGAAGTTGAGACATGACGTTAAGTTTTATTTCTGGGACGACCCCTTTTTTTATCGACTTGGACCTGATCATATTTTACGTCGATGTATCTCTGAGCATGAGGCCAAGCACATTTTGGAGCTTTGTCATGAGTCCCCTTATGGAGGACATTTTGGGGGGCAGCAGACTGCCGCAAAAGTCCTACAGAGTGGCTATTTTTGGCCAACACTGTTTAAGGATTCCCATGCCCATGTTGTGCAGTGCGATAGATGCCAGAGAACAGGGAACATGTCTAAAAGAAATGAAATGCCCTTGACTTTAATCTTGGAAATCGAATTATTTGACATATGGGGAATCGACTTTATGGGCTCTTTTCCGCCTTCAAAAGGTCATCAATACATTTTGATCACGGTTGACTATGTATCTAAGTGGGTTGAGGCCATCGCATGTGCTAAGAACGATGTGACCATGGTGGCAAAATTTCTCAAGAACATTTTTACTCAATATGGAACACCCCAGACCTTAATCAGCGATGAAGGTTCACATTTCATCAACCGCATCATCACCAACCTGTTGACCAAATTTAACGTCAGCCATAGAGTTGCAACCGCATATCACCCACAAAATAATGGGCAGGCAGAAATTTCTAATAGAGAGATCAAGACTATCTTGGAGAAGGTAGTCAGTACCTCTAGGAAGGATTGGTCACCCAAGCTCGATGAAGCACTGTGGGCATATAGGACTACCTTCAAAACTCCAATTGGTATGTCCACATATGCTCTGGTCTTTGGAAAAGCTTGTCATCTGCCTTTCGAGTTGGAACACAAGGCAATGTGGGCAAGCAAGAAGCCGAACTTTGATCTAGCAAGCGCGGGGAAAGTCTGGAAGTTACAATTGAACCAACTGGTCGAGTGGCGAATGAACGCCTACGAAAATGCCAAGCTCTATAAGGAGAGAACCAAGAAATGGCATGATGACCGCATAAACAACCAGAAATTCTTCAAGGGTCAACAGGTACTTTTGTTTAACGCGCTTGCGATTGTTTCCAGGGAAGTTGAAGTCTCGCTGGTCTGGGCCATTCCGCATCAAGACTATCTTTCCCCATGGCACAGTGGAGCTAACAACCGAAGATGGGAGCAACACATTTAAAGTCAATGGTCAATGAATTAAGCCCTACTATGGGGGTGACGTGGATCGATGCATGGAGACCATCGACTTAGGCAAGCAGGATTAACCGCTTGCAGGGATGCTATTGCGGTAACTCTAAAAAACTTCTTTTAATCAGCATCCCTATATCTATATTTAATTGCTTTCTTTACAACTTGCATTTACTGATTTCTAAATTGCGTTATTTACTGCTTATTAGAATTAGCCTTTAATGCTTCATGTGTTTACTTTCAATTTAATTCAATTGTGTATTTCCATGTCGTGTTTAATTTCTTTACTTTTATGCATTAGTAGCGTTGTTCTTAAAATTTATGTGAATGACTGAATAAAATGATGAACACCGCAAAGTCTTATCGACTTGTGTGTTTGATGAATTAAAAAAAAGAAAGATAAAGATTGGTATGCATTGTGATGATGGGTGCATCTTGTGACAACAAGATACACTTTGCGTCTATCCAACCCAATTGCATTACGATGAGGGGTGTGTTGCGCTCGTATGTATTTTTCACCCGTCCTTAGCGAAAACGCACTATGTTGAGGTAGTGTCGTGCCAGTAGAAATACCGTGCGCCCGTCCTCCAGAAATGCACTGAGTTGAGGGGTGTGTTGTGATGATACATGCGTTGTTGCCCGCCCTCTGCAAATATGCATTTGCGTTAGTGGAAACATGGTGTTAACCTTTAATCTTGCACCCGTCTGAATCAAATACAAAAGATAATTTCATTCATCATTCTTTTCTTGTATAGAAGCTAATTCTTGATTCTTTGTACATGCTAAAATTTTGTATTGCGTTATTTATAATTCTTTGTATACTTGGATAATTTTTAATACAACTGAGTAACAATTCTTTCCGTATGCGTTAGCCTCTTCTTTATCATCCTTTGTCAATTATTGCGGTGTTCTTTATCTTTTACTTTAGCGTTATTCATTACGCTACCATGATGAACTATATGCATTACCTTAGAGACATTTCCCACACTTTGTACTTTCTAACTAACACTTAGATAATTCGTAGCAATAGCACTGCTTTATCTTTTATCCTTCAAAATTCTGCTCAAACCTTCTTTTTAAAATTTTGACTAAGTATTTGTCTATTCTGTCCAAAACAATGCAATGAGAACCTTGCGCATCTCTAAATTTAGGGGTGGGGAAGGTCTGAGCAGATGCGATCAAGTGGATGTGGTCATTAGAAAAATGCATTCATTGTCAAAAAAAAAAATCATACGATACTCCAATGTCAGCGCAAGGGAAATTCCAAAACAATCCCAACCTGATAAGAGTTAAGTTATGAAATGAACCTACTCGTAGTTGGATGTTTGCATGACACCTGGGGAGCAAGCCAAAATGAAGGTGGGTTTCCAAGAATGACGCAGCATGAAAAAAAATGAGAGAAAAATAAAAGAATATAAGAGACAACTCCTCTGACCAGCAAAAGTTAAACTTAATTGAAAATCAAGAGTTGAAGTAGAGATTGGCACACAATCATAGTTGGATGTTTGCATGACACCCGTGGGAACAAGCCAAAACGAAGGGTGTAACCATGATCAGCAGTCCCTAATAAAATAATGCAACCCGACCACCGCATTCAAGTCATACCAAGTTATTTTTGCATCAAGAGGTAAACATTCTTTTTAAAACTAGAAGGGAATTTTTTAGTAGAGATTTGTTGTAAAGAAGAATAAACTAGGGCTTGTTTATGAATTATCAAGGATAGAAAGAAATTGCATTGTTAAGTGATGTTGCCTAGGGTGAGAATTCAGAGCAACCAATCGACGCAAAATTTAGGATAAGAACTGAACAATATTGCCTTAGTAGAAGATATGCTTGAGGACAAGCATATATCCAAATTTGGGGGTGTGATAACTTGTAGAAATACAAGTTATTTATACTGTTTTATTTAGATATTGCGGCAAAAAGAAAGCAAAGTTGCGTCGATAGTATAGAAATTGGCTAAGAAATTCGAGAATTATAAATTATCGTCAATACACCCACTAACACCATTGCGATGGTAGAATAGAGTATTTCAATTTCTGTTTTGTAGGAAATCAGTCACTGCATGTGTTAATGTCTCATAGATAAAAGAAACAATGCATCGACATCGCATTGCGCTCATCAATCGATCAACGCAATGACGATGCATGTGACAATCGATCAAGAGCTTAGCGATCAATGCAAATTCAACCGCATGCGGTAATAAAAAACAACACCGCATGCGGCGATCGATCGAAGATGTAAAGAGCAACGCATTTGCAGAGGATTCTGGCAAATGTACAGCTTTCAGTTATGCATTTCTGACGGGTTGATTGTGTAACAGAAGGAATATTCACTCTGCCATTTCAGGAACTACCATAACCATACAGTGGGGACCACAAAGTCAAAGAGCCAAGCTTCACCTATAAATAGCTTCTGCAAATTCACTGAGGGATATACTTAAATACATAAAGACGTGTATATACTGATCTGAGAGAGAGACTGGTCTGAAGCGATTTCCAGAGTAGATTTGGGATAATCAAGAGACAAGGCCGAGTGAGTCTTCGGGCAAAGCTATCACACCCCCTCCCTAGCCTTAGCCCCCAAGACTTGGAAGGGAGTGTGAGGGTACACCAGTAGTATTCCAAGACAACATTTAAATTTAACATTTCCTCCCCTTATCTATAAAAATTTCAACATGTTTACAACACTCTATCTAACTTTTATACACATAGTTCAATTTCCTATATTCTTTATTAAATGATCTGAGCCGTGCCCTGAGAATTTACCAAGTTCTAGTGTGTTGGTGGTTAGTAGACTCTTTCCTGAACGCTCTGCTTTGC
>NC_052356.1:18224318-18258832 GCF_009727055.1 Benincasa hispida
GCGCAGGGTGTGGGCTGGCTGTGCGTCCGGTTGACTCAATGCCTCACCAACGAAACCTTTGTTTCTTTTGATCTCCAATCAATTTGGTAGCCTAATAACTCAAACATAACTATCTAAATATGCTCTCAACATAAGATTTAGGTGATGGTATGAATAAATTCCTTTTGCCCAACCCCTCTATTTATAGCCATTCCAAACTCACCCCATGGTGACAACTCAACTCCTATTTGTCTCACTTTGGAGCTGCCAACACTTAGTCTACCCAGCCGAGCCTTAAGTTGTTCTCATCTCAGCTTGCCAGCCAAAATCTCCTTTTTTGCATGAAATCTCCTCCACCACCTCCTACTTGGGGTGATAAGACTTCAATTGCATGAAATCTCCTTTGTCCACCTCCTACTAGAGCTTTTGTGATCCTCCTTTTGCCACCTAAATCACTTAAATACTTAACATATTTCTCTATTTAAATTGATTAAGACTTATGCTCGTATACCATTGGCATCTTCCCTTGAACTTTTCCATCAATTAGCCTTACCTTCTATCCTTAACGCATAGCAATTCACCTTTCCTTCATTAAAGTCTCACTTAGCCATCGCATGAGTCGGCCATCACCAACGCATAGGGTGGCCAGTCACCCTCGATGCATGGCTTGCTAGGTGTGCTTGCTCAGCCTACTAAGCATGGGCGTGCTGCCTAGGCGCTTGCGCGCTTGGTCGCATAAGCATGCTCGACCGCATGGGCGTGCCTCGCCGCATGGGCATGCTTCGCCACATGGGCGTGCTTCACTGCATGGGCGTGCGCTTGGCATAGCGCATCAATGCATGGCTGCTCGGCAGACTCAGCAACGCTTCGATGCATAGGATGGCTTGCCCACTTGCCCATTCGACGCATAGACAGGCCGCTTGGCATACACTATCGACCCATGGGCTGCGCGCTTGGCGCATGGCCTGTGCACTTGGCCTTGACGCATGGCCTGCACACCTAACATGCTCACTCGAAGCATGCTTCCTGTCCGTGTTCACATGGCTCATGTATGCCTTTGCGTTGGTTGTATGCAACCCTTAGCCATTTTTCAAGTCTTCTTGCTTCCATCCTCCATGCATTCTTGCGTCCCACATGTTTTAAGCCCTTCATAGGCGTTTGGACCTTTGGTCACCTTTTTGGATAATTTTAATGTTTTCCACCCTTTGTTCCAATATCCTTATTTAGGATTTTTCTTCTCTATTTAACCTCCCACTTTAGATTTAGTGTTAGGGTCTTACAAAAGCATCCTTCCAATCCCCGCCGTTGAAGCTCTGTGCGAAGGTCATTTCTACCAGAAGAGTAAGCCTGAGAGGGAAGCTCTCCTCTCCATTTCTTCCACACGCCGGCAAGCACAACCTCCGTTCGGAATCTGTGTCAAGACGTTGACACTCTTTCTATATTTTCTTCTAATCTCTATTTCATTATTGTATTCATCTTCTTAATCTTTCATTCACACCATGTATCGAATGCTTAATCTTAGTATTAAATGTTATGATCATTACAATTATCATCTCTCTGTCTATTTCCGTTCATCCATAATCCATTTTCTTTGTGATGTTTTCCTAATTCCATGGGTAATTAGCAAGAATTAAGCAAGTAAATTAATTTGTGTTAAGGAAATAATTAAGTTTAGCTAAAGCATGCTCGATGGCATCTTCACTTGTGAGAGCAGAAGTGAAGATGTTATTCCACCTATCGAGAGGAGGTTGGAAGAATGCGTTAACTAAAGCGAGTAGTACTTCCAGAGATGGAAGCGGTTGTGTTCATCACGTTCATCCCTGTTTCACCATAGAGATATGGGAATGCGGCCGATCACCGAGAGGTGTACGCCAAGGGAAAGCGGAACCTTAGTTACATCTTTAACGCAGTTGACAAACTTGCGTTGTTTTTACTATTTACTCTTTCTATTTCTAATTCATCCATAAAGACTTGCCATCGCATACCACGATCCTTTGTATAACTTCACAGTTAGTCTCGACCTTAGTATCATGTATCTTGTATCTTGTATCATATTGTTTAGGATTTTATTTTATTAATGCAACTTTATTTTATTAATGCAATTTTATTTTCATCGCATTTTAGATTCCTGTATAAACCCAATTCTTTATTAATTGTAAAAACCGGTCGCATGTATCACAAAAGTAATGCATTAACGAAAATAATCCCTGTGTTTGACCTCGGATTATTCTGAGAAACTTGCATTGGAATTATACTTGGTTTCAGCACAAGAAAACTTGTGACACGCATTACTCTATCGCAAACTACAAGCATATCATTAACAACGCATATTTAGAAGTAGTTTCGCATAAAGATTAAAGATATAAAAACATCGTGTCAAGTTTATGGCACAGTGCACGCATAATAAGGAAAGCCATCTTTAGAGTTTACAAGTTTATGAGAGACTCCGGGAGAATTAGGACACCAATCCCAACAACAATTAAATTCGTTTACAACTGCAGAATGAAGGAAGGAACTTTCGTAAGGGAACATGTTTTAAACATGATGGTTCACTTCAATATTGCAGAAGTGAACGAAGTCGTCATGAATAAGAAGAGTCAAGTTGAATTCATCATGCGTCTATTCCGAAAGCTTTTTTCAATTCAAAATGAATGCCATGATGAACAAGATAGAGTATAACTTGACGACTCTTCTCAACAAACTCCAGATTTACGAATCTTTATTAAAAAATAAAGGTTCAGAGGCTGAAGAAATTGTTGCTTCCACTTCAAAGAGGAAACCCCAGAAAATTTTGTCTTTTAGGAGTAAATCTGGCCCTTCTTTCTCCGAGAATAGAGGTATTTAAAAGAAAAAGAGGGAAACTTGGAAGGGGAAGGCTCCAGCTGCATAGAAAGGCAGAAAGGAAGTTGCCAAAGGAAAATGTTTCCATTGCAATGAAAATAGGCATTGGAAAATAAATTTCCCTAAATATCTTGCCAAGAAGAAAACTGAAAAAGAAAGAAAAGGTAAATTAGATTTACTAGTTATTGAAACATGTATAGTGGAGAATGAAGATTCTACCTGGATATTGGATTCAGGGGCCACTAATCATGTTTGTTTTTCTTCTCAAAAAACTAGTTTCTAGAGGCAGCTTGAAGAAGATGAGATTATTCTCCTGGTTGGATCAGGGGAGCGTATCTCAGCAAAAGCAATGGGAGCTGTTAAGTTAACTTTTGGAAATAGATATCTGTATTTAGAAAATGTTCTTTATGTACCTTCTTGTACAATAAATTTGATATCTATTTCCTGTTTGTTGGAAGATTTGTACAAAGTAAATTTTTGTCTTATTAAAGCGTTCATTACAAAAAGAGGTATACAAATCTGTTCTGCAAACTAAGAAAGTAACTTATATAAGTTAAAACCATCTAAAGTTGAAGTTGTATATAATACAGAAATGTTTAAAATAGCTGAAACTCAAAGAAAAAGGCAACGCATTCTCAAAGTATCTATCTTTGGCACTTGAGATTTGGCCACATTAATCTCAATAGGATTGAAAGACTGGCTAAAAATGGACTTCTAAACAAATTAAAAGATGTCTCTTTACTGCCATATGAGTCATGTCTCAAAGGAAAAATGACAAAAAGATCTTTTTCTAGAAAAGATCTTCGAGCCAAGGTTACATTCGGACCTCTATGGGCCGATGAGTGTTAAAGCATGTGAAGGTTATGAATATTTCATTAGTTTTATAGATGATTATTCGAGGTATGGTTACATTTACCTAATTCATTTTATGTCTGAAGCTCTTGAAAAGTTCAAGGAATTTAAGACCGAGGTTGAGAACCAATTAGGTAAATCTATTAAAACACTTTGATCAGATCAAGGTAGGGAGTATTTGGATTTGAAATTCCAGGACTATATGATAGAACACGGGATTCAGTCACAACTCTCTGCACCTGGAATACCTCAATAGAATGGTGTATCTGAACGGAAAAATAGAAACTTGTTAGATATGGTTAGGTCCACAAGGCTATGCGATCGTTTGCGTTCGCGAAAATCTGCTCAAGAAGGTGGCAGCATAAAGTCGGCGCATCAAGGTGAAAGCTTAATAAATCACGATAGGATAGAAAGCTGATGACGGTCGAATCCAAATTTAGTTGACAAGCCGTTAACGACACACTGGAGTAAATACACTCAACTTTTCAGTGAATTAATCGACGCATCAGACAGAGAAGTAATGACATCCCATCAGTGCAATCATTTGAGAGAAAAATGTCTTCACTCTGAAGCTCTATAAATACCGATGGCCACTTTCATTAAAGGAGTTCGGTTCGGTTCTATTCCAGTTGAGCCATATAGAGAGTTCACCATACAAATATAGTTAGCATTTGTTCATAGTTTTCTTACACTTAAAAGGCGGAGGCGAGAGAAGAGAGAAAATGTCGAAAGATCATTCCTGGTCAGCTCGAGAGAGTGCCAGGAAGCATTGAGAATGAAGAGAGGGTCGACTCTTGCGAAAGCAAGAATATTCTTTGAGCAAAGTAGAGAAAAACAATGTAAAATCCTTGGGAAGCAAGAAATTGCTACCAGGCTCCCTATCTTTATTTTCCATTGTCATTCTGTATTTTGATTTCATTTATAGAATGGAACCTGCATTTCTACATCTATTCACTCTCTTTACATTAGCATGAGTAACTAAACTTTCGAATGAGTTTAGAAGTACTTAGCTAGCATGACCTAAGATCTTCATTGTATGCGATCATCTTGTCTTATGTTGCATCCACCACCCTTTTAGAGCTACTCGAGAGAGAGTCTAAAGAAAGAACCTAAGACTTGAGAGAGCTAGGTTAGAATCTAGACTTGATAAAGTAAGATTAGATCCGCATAAGCAAGAGATAGAGACTTAGAGATAACTTCTGTTTATTAACATGCATCGCATGCACCCTAGAGACAGGTTAAGGTAGTATGCGGTCGCCTTGTGTATGTGTGTTTCATTCATCATCGCATATACAAGAGTAGAGACTTAGACATAAGTCCTATAGACATCATCGCATACATCGCATGCGTCCTAAGACTAGGAACCATAGCATTTGCATTGAGAGAGACTTACCGTTGTATGTATGTAGCATGATCGCATAACATGAACGTAATCTTAGGAAGTGTTAGCTAAATTCCTTCTCAACCCGTTCCCCTACATACTCATCATATCTTTTGTATTATTAACTCTTTTCTCAATTCCGCCGCATAGAATTTATACATTAAACAAACATACCGACCAACGCATTGTTTTATTTGTCATCGCAAAGTTATCAGAAATCACCGTCACATACTGTTCCATAGTCCTTATGTTCAACCCTGGGCTTACCAGGCAACTTAGTAGGGTTTATACTTGGATCTTGCTAAGAAAACTTGCATGCACAACGCATACACCACCATCGCAATTTATACCATTATTTCATTGCATTAACCACGCATCAAGTTTTTGGCGCCGTTGTCGGGGACTACGGCAATACATATTGTGCTAACGGTAACTTTTTGATTTTCTTTGCAACTCTCCATCCCTGTGCATTGCCTCTCCTTAGGTAAGGGAAGAAGCGGGTGTCGTATGAGCGAAGGAGAAAATCCTGAGCCCAATTACGACCCATAGATCGAGAGAACTTTTCGAAGAAGAAGAAGAAACAGCCGCCAATGACAATAAGAGAAAGATCCCAACATGGCAAAGCAACCAGAAGACAGAGCACCAAATGCAAATAATATCATGGCGAATCCCATCCTCTTGGCGAACGATCGTAATAGGCCTATCTAGGACTATGCGTCGCCCAACCTTTATGATTTCTCACCAAGAATCATGAGGCCAGCCTTAGATGGATCGAGATTCGAAATGAAACCGATGATGCTGCAGATGATTCAAACTATCGGACAGTTTGGCGGTAGACGTGGCGAGGATCCACACGCCCACCTCCGAAGTTTTATTGAGATCTACAATACGTTTGTGTTCCCAAACATCTCCGCTGAGGAGGTTCGATTAACACTGTTCCCATTTTCATTATGTGACCAGACATGGAAATGGGCTTATTCTCTCGAACCAAGGGAGATTACATCATGGGAACAGGTAGTGGAGAAGTTCATGAAGAAGTACTTGCCCCCGACGGAGAACGCTAGAAGGAGGAAGTTGATCACTAATTTTGAACAGGATATTCACGAATCGCTCAGTGACGCCTGGGCAAGGTTTAAGAGGTTGGTAAGAGATTGCCCGCATAACGGCTTATCAGATTGTTTACAGATGGAAATTTTCTACCACAGTTTGAACCCTGCATCGCAAACAGCTGCCAATACGGTAGCAGCTGGAGGTCTGCTTGACAAAACTTATGATGAGGCTAAGAACATATTTTAATCAACATCTTTATTACCTAACCTGAGAGTTTGAAGCTGTGGAAACCCGTGGATAACTCGAAATCAACTCCAAAACTCCATTGATCTGCTTTGACCGAATTTTCGAGTAGCTTCTATTTACCAATGAATTTGTCAACTTCCATCCAAAATTAGCACAAAAATCCTTCATGAAAAACGTCGAAAAACCTTTTAACTTACCAACCTCAAAATTTCAACTTTTGACTCCATTTTCTACAACTCGAAATCCTCAAAACTCCATAGCTTGTTTAGAAACATCTAAATTGCAAACTAGTTTTGGTTTTTCCCTCAATGTCCTTAGCTTCCACAACTCCAAAGACTCCGACAACCCACGAGTCTCTTCTCCACTCGATCCTCTATCGTTTAGTTGAAAGGAAATGTAAGTTGTTCGAGAGAAAAGGGTAGTGCCGACTCAATTTACCAAACTTTCATTTTCCTTTTTTAATTTACCAAACTTAATTTTAATTTTAATTATTCATTTATTTATTTTAACCCCATTTTGCACCAAGAGTTAACCTCACAAACAATGCTAAATATACCAATCATTCCATTTAGGGAAATTCAAGTTCTAGAACTTATCATTCTATTAGTCTCTATTAATGATAGACTTCTATCAGCATCTATCTATAGTGGACATTGATAACAATGTCTACCACAACTAGCTAAACGCAACCAAACTCAAATCTAGCATCTTACTTCACGAGTAAAATCAATTTTAACACCAAAACTTAATTTTTTAAAAAAATGAATTAGCAAGCCTTGAATTTGATAGTGATGGTCATCAGCCATCACAAAATTTGTACATGCAATTTAATCAGATAAGCACATAAAACCATGCTTATATTCACATACATAAATAAGTTGATTTGATTAAGGTATTCCCAAAAAATCGTGTCGGGGAAGAAAATTAGTTAGATGACTAAAGATTTGGGAAATTTGAAAAATGAGAGGGAGAGAGAATTAGCCATTTCTAGTAGAGAATTCTATTCTCTTAACGCTAAACTTCCACGAACAGCCTCAATCATGGCGGACAGCGTACTAGAGAATCCTTCAACAGTAGTCCAGCTCAACAAGAACAAGTCCTAAGCATTTATGTGGATTTGGATCTACAAGCATGCTTCTTCGTTGTTACATATGGTTTGTTCCATCGGTAGCTTCCTTCTTTTGCCCAAAACAAAATTATGGAAACTTAATCATTGTTCAAGAACCAAACAAAATTAACCCAAAACACAAGATTGAGCTGCACGAATCTGAGTTAGAAAAAGAGAGAGTGAATCTAACAGAAAAAATAATAGAAAAAGAGAGAGATTTTCTTATTTTGTGTAAATAGATTTCCTTAATTTTCTATAAAAACATGCAATCCTAAAAACTAAATTCTCACTTTTGTTTTTTTCCCCTGAAAATATAAGTCTAAATTTGTAATTTAACATACAACCTTTTTTTGTTAAAGGTAGAATCATACCCCTTTCTATAAAATAGGGGAAAACGGAAAGGCAATTAACTTTGTATTGTTCCTTTTTCTGTTTTCCATAGAATTTTGACTTCTGTTTTCATGATTAGTAAATTGGTCTGAAGTTGCTTTATGAGATTTTTGGAAAATTGTTTTGGTTAGAAAATTGAGTGTGCATGTTCTCATCCTGATTACGCATCTATTAAATTATGCATCATGAATTCACAAATCAAATCTGCTCTGCTCCAATTTAGTTGCCTTTATCGACATGCATTCGATTTCTTGATCTATTCTCTCTCTTCCCACGACCATTGATTTCTCTTCGATTTCTCATCTCGATTTAATTTTCTTTGTCAATCCTTCCATGGCCGATTCGCCCAAGAAGATTATCATCGACACCGACCCTGGCATCGGTAAATTTTCTTATTCTTTCTGATTAAGCCTTTTTTTCCCTCTCTTTTTAGACTAATCGAACAAATTTTGCAAGGGGATCCGGTTGGGGCAGTATTTTGCTGATGACTTCTATTCCTGTAGATGATGCTATGGCGATTTTTCTGGCTTTACAATCGCCAGAGTTAGAAGTGCTTGGACTAACGACTATTTTTGGGAATGTTTATACTACTCTTTCCACAAGAAATGCGTTGCATTTGGTGAGTAATTTGATAAACAGAAATGATAAAATTGCTCTTTAATCTACTTCTGCTTAAGATTGTTTATCTCTTGATTGTTTTTCCTTTCTCCTACTTTTTCAGTTCCCCTTTTGATATATTATATGATGTTAATTTATGTTTGTCCATCAGTTGGAGATTGCTGGTCGAACTGATATCCCAGTGGCTGAAGGATCGCACGTCACAATAACTGTAAACTCATTATCTTCCATTGAGTTCTCATATCATATCTACTTGTTTTGACAGTTTCAGGACCTTTTTCTGTCCAGGAGCTTTGTCTAACCTCTGCCCATTTTATAATCTTTTTTTTTTCAACATTAAACTTGTAAAGGTAATCTGTGAACATACAATTAGTTGAAGGGAATGTTGAAATACCAAATTTTTTGGAATGTTGATATTCGTTAGGTGGGGGGGACAAAAAAATCACTTGAGTTCATAAATCAAATTTTACACGTACATCACTATTAGTATTTATATTCATATAACTCAATATTTTTCAAGTTTCATTTGATTTTTTCATGACATTATGAGTACATAGATATTTGCTCTTCATATTAACATTGAACCCTCTGAATATATATATATATATATATATTATATATCAACGGAAATTTTACACATTTAATTTATAAGGCCTTTGGGACCAAATTTATTGATAAAGAATTGTAATATTTTCTGCAAGATACTAAGGACATTACTTAGCTAATGTTCACACCTAACTATGATTTCCTTTTTCACATGTTGGCATTTGAGATGTCAATACAACAATGTAACTCATTGATGATTGAATGTTGTCTCTTTTTTCTTTTTGGTTGGGATATTTTTTAACTTGAAATGCTATTCGTATGAAGAATGGTACAAAGCTTCGTGTTGCTGATTTTGTCCATGGGATCGATGGACTTGGAAACCAAAATTTTCCACCTCCAAATGGGAAGCCAATTGACCAGGCAGCTGCTGCTTTTCTTGTTGAGCAGGCAAATCTTTACCCTGGAGAAGTAACAGTTGTGGCACTAGGACCACTTACAAATATTGCACTGGTCAGATTCTAAATTCCTAAGCAAAATGTAATTTTCACATTACTTCAGTCCAATTTACCCACATAAGGTTTATATAGGCTTTGCAATTAGATCCTGGATTTCAAAAGAAAATTGGGAAGATTATTATTCTTGGTGGCGCATTCTTTGTCAATGGAAATGTAAATCCTGCTGCAGAAGCCAATGTAAGTTACTTTACCCTTTCAATTCAACAACAGCTCTTATGAGTGATTGTCTCCTCCTGTCACTACTTTTACGCTTGAAACTGTATTTCTCTACCTTGTGTTTCCTACATTTATGTATATTCTTAAGATTTTTATGTTACTAGGAAATGCTGGTACATGAAATATTTACTAATGTGTGTATGAGGACATAAATATAAAAAAAAAAATATATACATATAATTGCAGTCATTATTACCAAAGACCTTAATATTGTGATAGTTTTCAGTAAAACCATTGAGAGTTTAATAATTTTGCATCTGTATTATTATCGAGAGACTTAAGTTGTGAAGGTAATAATATTTTGGTTAAAAAACATTTTTGGTCCTTGAACTTTGATTAAAATAACAATCTAGTCCCTAAACTTTAGTTAGTATAGTCCTTGTACTTCTCGATTTGTAACAATTTAGTCCTTAAACTTTACGAAGTAAAATTTAGTCTTGCACTTCACCATTTATAACGATTTAGTCCTTACTATGAAATATATCATTAAGATTTAATGAAATTTCATTCTCATTAGATTGGGAGGGGAGAGAGACATTTTTTTTCTTGTTAACCAAAGGTTTAGATTGATAAATTGAATGAGAATCAATTTTATTTTATTTTATTTTTTATAAACTATAAAGAATAAGTCGTTATATTATAAATGCTAACACTTCATTTTAAAGAGATTTTTCATAATAGGAACTAGATTGTTGCAAATTTTTAGCATTGGGATTAATTTGTTACTTTTAAAGGTTGAGGACTAAATTGATACATATTAAAGTTTAAGCACTAAATTGTTACAAATTTGATAGTATAGAGACCTAAATTGTTACGAACTAAATTTCAAAAACTAAATTGTTACTTCTATGAAAATTTATAGGGAGTAAAAGTGTTTTTTAACCTAATATTTTAATATGTTATTGAAATATTATTTACTCATCAGTATTATTTAGTCATAATTATAGTAATTTCTACTAATATTTCGTATGAGCATAAAGATTGAAAACCTAGAGAGTTGTATCAATGGATTGCTTTTCTATGCCTCAACACCCTGTTCTGTAATTAGTTTCATAGGACCTAATACTGATTTTGTTGCCAATTCATCTTTGTTAGTTTCACCGTGGAGAAAATACTAAAATCCTTTTATACAACCATATTTTTTTAGTTCACAAGAAATGTTCTAACATACCAGATAATATCAGAAACTTCCACTTTTACTATTTTATCTGTTTCTAAAATTAGTTTCCTCACGGTGAAGCTTAAAATAGTGCATCTTTAGCACCCCATGAAAAACTATATTTGTTACGATTTTATTTTGGTGCTCGTTTCCCTTTGCTTCATGTTTTCCCTTAAAACATTAAATAATAGTTACATTTGGTGAAACTAGACCCCGTTTGATAGTCTTTTCGTTTTTGGTTTTTAGTTTTGAAAATTAAGCTTGTAAGTACTACTTCCATCCATAAGCTTTATACTTTGTTATCAATTTTTTTCCTAATGTTTTCAAAATCCAAGTCAAGTTTTGAAATTAGTTTTCAAAATTTTATTTTTGTTTTCAGAATTTTAATAGGAATTCAAATGTTCCTTTTTAAGAAAGGTGAAAAATATACCTAGAAAATTGGGAGGAAAACAAGCATAAATTTTAAAAACAAAACTAGAAACGAAATTGTCATCAAAGGGGCCTTAATGATTTGACACTGGCTAGAGACTCCTGCTATTGAGCACAGAAAACAGAAAAGAAATACAACTTTAATATAATGGAGTTTGGTTACGCTTTCAGTTTTTACCTTCAGTTCTAATCCTTGAGTTTGGACAAATAGATATTTGGGGATCCAGAAGCTGCAGATATGGTATTCACAAGTGGAGCAAACGTGATAGTTCTGGGGCTAAATGTTACACATCAAGTTGTCTTGACAGGTAATTGTTTTTTTGTAAACTAAAGGATTAAGGTAGAAAACTTATTTGTTGGATTAACTTTTGAAAACTGTTTTCAATATAGAAAGAAATAGAAATTATGTTTCGTTGTTTCCACTTGTTTACTTTGTTGTTTCGATTACTGTTCAGGTATAATTATCTTCTTCTTTTCAGATGGTTTTTTAAAAATTAAAATAATAAAAAACAGTTTTAGAAGTTGATTTTTTTTTTCTTTTTTCTTTTTTCTTTTTTTGAAAAAAAGAAAATCATTATATTCCGACGGTTAAGTAAATCTTATGAATAGTCTTTAGCATATTTTATGTTAGTTTTAGTATAGAGCAATTTCATGTCTATGTTTAAGGGTGTGTTTGGATTGACTTGAGAAAAAAGTGTTTTTTAAAAACTTATTTTTATTTAAACACTTTTGATAAAAACTTATTAAAATCCACTTGAAAAGTTATTTTGAGTAGTTGCCAAACACTCCAATTTCTTCCAAAATGGCTTATTTATTAAATTAAACACTTGAAAATGTATTCCTAACACATCCTAAGTAATAAGTCTGTTTTGTTATCTAATAATGTCAAGCAGCTTGTGTAGGCATGAACAAATCTATTTCAAAAGAAACTGATCTGATAGAACCCAATATATTGCAATATAAAAGTTAAAGAACTACAGGAGTCATTGGTTTAACTGAATAATTAAATAAAATAGATAGACCCCTCTCTTCGTTTTAGGTTGATGGATCTTCTCTATTGAAAGTTCCCCTACTCAACAGTTACACTGACTTGTTCAACACTATACTTCAGTTCTGCTCTTCGATAAACTAAGTAATTTGGAAAACTGGGACACTCCCTCTCTTGGGAACACTCTCAGGCCTAAACCAACTCATGAATGCCTATCTTCAACCTTTCCCACTCACCCTAAGACCAGACTCTCCTAAGTACCTAATAATATTCCACTTCTATCCTAATAGCTTTCCTATCAAAAACAGGGTTGGTTGTTCTATCAATTCTTTCTATCTTCATGCATTCTAATGTTCAATTGAAACCTTTCCTGAATGCCTCTGCCATTTTATCACTTCGAATGTATTGAATTTCGAATGTATTGAATTGCTTTTATCCCAAGGATTTTAATATCTTTTCTGCTCAGTTCCATAACTAAAACTTGGTAGCATTTGGTTTTACAAAGTCATGTTTGTTTTCCCTTGAATTTGGCTAAGCTGTGTTTCACAAAAAAAATTTAGAGGCTGATCGCGAAAAATTGGCAAGTTCAGACGGGAAATTTGCCAAGTATCTCTGCAAAATTATGGACATCTATTTCTCTTACCACAAGGATTCATATGATATAAAAGGTTAGCATAATAAATAAATAAGGTCCAGAATAAGCCCACAGATTCAGCTGCACGTTGTTTGACTTATTATTGTTGCATGTTGCTAATATGCGTGTAGGAGTTTACCTCCATGATCCAGCAATTGTGCTAGCGGCTGTCGATCCCTCACTTTTCACATACACAGAAGGAGTGGTTCGAGTCCAGACAACGGGCATCACAAGAGGACTCACAATTTTGTTCAACAATCAGAAAAGGTAAATGTGTTTGAGTAAGCTATTTCTCCAACTTAATATAATTTGTCAAATGCTTGGTCCTTTAAAAGTTTTCAGCTGTATATATAAAAAGGTAAGTAATTGGTTAATTTGGAATGAACCAGGTTTGGTGAAGTGAGTGAATGGTGTGATAAGCCCACTGTGAAGGTGGCAATCACAGTCGATGCTCCGGCTGCTGTGAAACTTGTGATGGACCGACTTATCGCCTCGTAGAGTATATAAGAGAGTTACCAGTTAGAGATTCTATATTCAGGAATGTTTTATATTGTATCACACAGGTTTTAGTTTCATTGTCCATTCAATAATTTAAGCCGTCTCACGGTGCAAAGGCCGTATGAATTAAATAAATGTTACTTTTAAGTCGGCTGATTAACCTCTTCTCATGTAATTTGATATTGAGTTTCATTAATCCTCAAGAACTTCGGAAGGATCTCATTCAGCTGTCGTTATGTTGCGTTTCCCCTGTTTACGGATGATATCTCCTGATGAAGAATTTAATTTGATGTGGATGTGATTTCTGGCTGATGTTTGTATTACAATGTAATATTTCTATTACTTTTTATTGTATATTTAGTTGTACAGCTACGTTTTTTTTTTTTTTGGGTTATTCTTATTCCCATGTGTAGTTTTTTGGATAAATATTGTATTTTCTCTTATTATGAAAAATCCCAATGATAAAATTACATATCTTATAACTAAGGAATTAGTTATAAGAAGAAATGACATCTAAAAATAATTATAAATAATGATTATACACAAATACTTTCAGAATGAACATGACTTTTCTTATGGGTCTTAGTGACTCTTTCAATCAAATTTGGAATCAAATCCTTATATTAGAGCCTGGACCGACGATCAATCGAGTCTTCTCTCTAACTGTTCAAGAAGTTAAACAATGAGTGATTCCTTTGACAACTTCTATTTCAGTTACTTCTATTATCCAAAATGCGACAGCTCTTCTTCCACAAAAAATCTTTCTTTGATTCTCTTTCACAGTCGAATTCTTCAAAGAAGAAAGATTGTCCGATCTGTACAAATTGTGGCACACTTGGTATTTCATCATTGTTACAAACTTCATGGATATCTTGATGGAGTAAAAAAGCATGCAGCGGAAGAAATCAGAATCAATAAGCACTCTAACTATACTTAATTTGAATTTAAAAGCATGCATGAAAACTGTTTTCAAGAAAAGAGGGTTTCAAAAGATAATACCTTTGTAGATCTCTTCAGTCATAGTTCCTCTCCACAAATTGGATCTCCAAAACACCAGTAAACCACCACAAAGATCTTCTTTACTATCCTCTAACTTGGATTTAGAGGTGGAATCTCTGAATTAATTTAATTAGGTGAAGGGAGTGAGGAGGGTTTTAGAGAGTGTGCAGAATTCTGAAATTCAAAATGCAGGAAGAACTTCAAATGCTGAAAATTGAAGTTTTTAAAGAACTCATTCATGCAAGCACTTTGTTAATCAGCTTGATGACACTTCATAAACCACTAACAAAGTGGAGTTAGGTGTTAATTTATGGATAATTCCACTTAAAACCACAAAAATTGGACATTTTCACTCAAAATTAAAAAATCGTTTTGATTCTTGGATTTTATCTATTTAATTTTTCATTTAAAATTAAATTTAAATACATCCAAAAGAATTGAATTCAGAATTGAATTTCAAATCTAAAAATATTTATTAATTTAATCTAATTAATTAAACAAATTTAATTGATTAAATATTAATTTAATATCAAATATTAAATTAATAAAACACCTAATTTAAACATGAATCCTATTCATGTAATCAATATTTAAATTAATATTTAAATTTTAAAATCTCCAAAGCCGTTTAAATTCGATAAATTTAAACGTTTTAATTATATCAAATATAATTAACCAAACCCTAAATTGAATTTAAACACTTCAAATTCAAAACCCTAATTTTGATTTTGAACATTTCAAATCCGCTCAAATCACTAATCCAAGGTAAAAATTTACGAGCTAGTAAAGGGACCTTATGGACCTACAGATCATGAGCTCCAACAATTTGAGATTAATTCACTAAACTCTTTAGACCGAATTAATCAATATTCGTTAACTAACGAGACATATCACTATAGCTCGATAGTTGCACTCTTCTCACTGTAGATATATTTCTATCCACTTGACCACAATCAGTAAGTCAAACCTTCACAGGTCTTTCATATTTACAGCTAGGTCAAAATTACCGTTTTACCCCTGTAAATACATCTTGCCCCTTAAGCTCCCATTGATCCTCTATTGAACAATTGATTTATAGTCCAACTAATAAACCATGTCCTTCTCAATCAAGAGAGGATGGGGCACAATTGTTCAAAACCAAAAATCAATACTTAAAGGAGCAACCTATCTACTAACTCTAAATCGGGTAGGAGTGAATTTCATCTTACAAGACTATGTCCCCAGCTATCTATCTGGTCTTATCCCTAGAATGGGAGACTTATTGAGCAGCATTGTTGAACTACTCTCACCTATACAGATCAAAGGATTGAAGGAAATCAAACATGAGGATTTCCATGAGCTGCAGAATGATCGTTCCAAATTCCATTTGATATTGAATATACACAATTACAGTCAAAAAATGAAAACTGGCACGTCATGCAACAAAATTATAGCATGCTTTCAGATAAGATCAAGGGATAGAGTATCATACCTTTGAAGAATCATTCTTCAAACTCCCTCGATCACGAACCCTCATTCAGTCTCCAAGACAGCAATACACGAACGCTCGAATACAACGACTGCAACACAGCACAATCAACAACAACCACCACACGAACAATGAGAACACACAACGAACGGCCTCCAAAACCTTGAACTCAATCGAGTTGAGTGAGGACACCACCATAATGGTTACCTTGGTATTCTTAGTGTGAGAATCCAGAAGTGTGGACTCTGTATGGACTTGGTTAGAGGATGAGACTGGAGGAATAACAATCGTGTAAATGATTGAGCAAGTGGGAGATGACTCAATCTATCGTATAGATGAATGCTCAATCGTATAGAAGATGGCAGCCTATCGTATAGACAATGCCTTACGATCGTTTAGCTACGACCAGTTGAGTGAACTACCGTATAGTGACACTCCACGATCGTTTGGTCTCTCTACTAGCTATCGTTTAGTGAAACAATTTCACTTGATAGCATTCCGTGACTTTCTTTCTGAATCAAGTATCTCTTCTAAAATTAGGAAAATATTTTTCCTTTTATCTCACAATTACTATATAACCACCAATAACCTCTCACTCAATTGGTTATTAGAGAAAAAGAGATAATTATTAAATAATTAATATTACTATAAATGTATATGATAACCAACTTACCATATTATATTTTTAACCTATAGTCTTAATATTTCATCTCATGAAACATATAAACCATAGCTCTTTTTCTATTTTATGGTACATAATGAAAATCATATTTACATTAATCCTCCACTTGATGTATCTCATACATCACACCGATTATATAATATATAATCAAATTTCCTCTTGTCAATTTGAACATTTCAAATCAACCCCAAGAACTGATTCTCAACTTGAATCCATTGAGCTACCAAGGGGACCTTATAGACTTATAGCTTGAAACTCCAATGGTACGTGAATAGTTGACTAAACTCTTTAGTCACGAGATCCACCATCCGTTAATTGTTGGGCACTCCACTAAAGATCAATAGTTGCACTCTCCTTACTACAGATATATTTTGTGTCCATATCAACCAATTAACAGTACGGTAACCCTTCACATATCACACGTAAGTACGATTGAGCCAATTTACCGTTATGCCCTTGTAGTTACATTTAATTCTTTGAGTACCACTGATCTCTCTAATGAACATAAGTCATAGTCCTACTATGACTGAATCCTCTCTTCCATAGAGAAGTTGTGGCCACTATGTTCAAGACCCGGAATCAGCCCTTAAGGGAGCAATCTATCTATTTACCCCTGCTTTGGGGAAGGAGTGAATTTCATCTTATGTAACTGAGTTCCCAGCTCATAATCAGACAAATCCCCAAAAAGGTAGGCTTGTTGAGTTGGCAATCTGGTCATTCTCCCCCATACTAAACAAAAGATCACCCTCAAAGGAAGGAATTCCCAAACACTTAGAATTGAGGTCATGTCACCTATGGTCGTTTAGGTGAGATGTAAGTCTCAAGTATCAACGACGTTATATAAAGAGACGAATCATCTCGTGATCCGGTTTTATACAAATTCTTTGTATAGGACACCCCCGCTAGCATGTCTTCACATGAATGGTCAGGATCTACCATCTGTTGTAGTTCACAATACTTGCAAACCTCTACAAAGTGGGTCGTATCCATAGTGTCACAAGGATCAGGTATCGCTCCTTAATCCTTATACTACAGACCTTTTTAGGTTATCATTTAAGGCATGATCCACTTGTATATCTCATATACATTCTTAAGTTTACATACAATAGCCATGGAGCTTTGTTTATTGGATATGAGTAAATGAAAAATAAAATAAATCTTATTTTATTCATAACAATGTATATAGTTTACAAACTATGAGACTCCGGGAGAATTAGGACACCAATCCCAACAATCTCTCACTTATCCTAAAGCCTCGGAAGACTAATGTACAATACATGGATAATAAAAGTACAATATACTATAAACTAGGGCATACTCTCTACCCTAGTATCATCTCCCACTTGTCCTAGACAAGATGCCGCATGTCCCATAGACCCAGACTCTCCAGATGGCCCTCAAACACTTTAGCTGTGAAAGCCTTTGTAAACAGATCAGCAACGTTGTGCTTCGACGCGATCCGTGACTATCACATCACTGCGATGCACAATTTCCCTGATCAAGTGGTATTTCCGTTCTATATGCATGCCTTTACGATGACTCCAAGGTTCTTTTGAATTTGCCATAGCCCCGTTATTATCACAATAAAGAGTGATCGGAAAATCTATATTTGGAACAACTTTCAAATCTGTAAGAAATTTCCTCAGCCAAACAACCTTCTTAGCTGCTTCATAAGCGGCTACGTATTCGACTTCCATAGTGGAGTTCGCGATGCATTCTTGCTTGATGCTTCGCCACATTGCAGCCCCTCTATTCAAAGTGAACATTGACCCTGATATTGATTTACGAGAATCTCGATCAGTCTGAAAGTCAGAGTCTATGTATCTTGTAAGAATCAAATCCTTATCTCCATACATGAGTATGTAGTCCCTCATTCTTTGAAGATACTTAAGGATCATCTTGACTGCTGTCCAGTGATCTAATCCTGGATTGGACTGATAATGGCTGACAATCCTTACTGCATAGCAAATGTCGGGTCTGGTGCACAACATTGCATACATTAAGCTTCCAACAGCTGAAGCATAGGGAATCTATCTCATCTCCTTAATCTCTTGAGGTGTCTTAGGACATTGATCCTTAGACAAAACGATTCCATGTCTGAAAGGTAACAAACCCCTCTTGGAATCCTGCATCTTGTACCTGATCAACATTTTATCAATGTACGATGCTTGAGACAAGGCTAATTTCTTGTTCTTACGATCCCGAATGATCTGGATCCCTAAAACATACTGCACCTCACCCAAATCTTTCATTTGGAATTGGGCAGCTAGCCACTTCTTAATGTTAGTCAGAAATTGTACATCATTCCCAATGAGTAGGATATCATCCACATAAAGTACAAGGAAAGCTACTAAGTTGTTGATGACTTCTTTTAAACACAAGGCTCATCAACGTTCTGATCAAAGCCAAACAATTTGACCGCACTGTCAAATCTAATGTTCCATGATCTTGACGCTTGTTTCAACCCAGACCTATAAAGCTTGCAAACTCTTTGCTCTTGATCTGGAATGATGAACCCCTCTAGTTGAACCATGTAGATGGTCTCTTCAAGATTACCATTAAGAAAGGCAGTCTTTACGTCTATTTTCCATATCTCATAATCATAAAATGTAGCTATGGACAGGAGTATCCTGATAGACTTCAACATGACAACAGGTGAGAAAGTTTCCTCATAGTCCACTCCCTTGACCTGGGTATAACCCTTTGCCACGAGTCTAGCCTTAAAGGTTTGCACCTTTCCATCTACACCTTGTTTTCACTTGTAAATCCACTTAACCCTATAGGTTTTACCCCATCAGGCTGATCCACAAGTTCTAGACTTTATTGAAGTACATAGACTCCATTTCCTGGTTCATGGTTTTAATCCACTCATCTTTGTCAACATCCTCCACTGTTTGCTTAAAAGACAATGGATCCTCGATTCCATCATTAGAAATGATGTTCTAGGCTTCAGTCAAACCCATGTAGCAATCTAGTGCGTTCATAACCCTCCCACTATGTCGAGGCAGCCTTAACTTTTGAGATGGTTGACTAGATGAACTGACCTCAACAACTCTTGTTGATCTATTAGTCTGTTCAACAACTCATGTTGAACCCTCAGTAGTTTCACTAGAAGTCTCATGTAAAACAAGCTTACTTTGTGGTTTATGATCCATAATGTGGTCTTCTTTCAAGAAGATAGCAATTGTAGAAACAAACACTTTGTTCTCACTTGGATCATAGAAGTATCCACCCCTCGTTTTCTTGGGGTAGTCTACAAAGAGGCAAACTTTCGAACGCGGTTCCAACTTCTTCAGGTTAGTCACTAGCAAATGGGTCGGACATCCCCAAATCCTGAAGTGGCGTAAACTACCTTTACGGCCTCTCCACAACTCAAAAGGTGTATCAGAAACACATTTTAATGGAATGTTGTCCATAATATAACATGCAGTCTCCACTGCAAAACCCCAAAACGAGTCTGGAAGATGAGCATAACTCATCATAGATCAAACCATGTTCAACAAGGTTATGTTTCTCCTTTTTGATACACCATTCTGCTGAGGTGTACCTGGGGCCAAGATTTGGGAAGTAATTCCATGTTCTATCATATAGTTCTGGAATTGGAAGTCCATATACTCTCCACCACGATCAGATCGTAGTGTTTTTATCTTCTTACCTAACAAGTTCAACTTCAGCCTTATACTCCTTGAACTTGTCAAGGACTTTAGACTTACGTTGCATTAGGTATAGATGAAATATTCATACCCACATTGACCTCTAACACTCATCGGACCATAGAGGTTTGAATGTACAAGCTCCAAGGCTTCCTTAACTCTGTAACCTTTTCCAGTAAAAGGTCATTTGGTCATCTTGCCTTTGAGGCATGATTCATACACCGAAAGAAGTTTTCTTCTAAACTCTTTAGAAATCCACATTTCACCAATTGCTCAATCCTATTGAGGTTGATGTGACCTAACCTTAGATGCCAAAGATGGGCATTTTCCTTAGGAGAAACCTTTGGTCTTTTAGTTGTTATCAACTTACTGAACATTTCAGTGTTAAACAAGGCTTTTATGACTAACGGCCTTAGTAGATACAAGTTACTTTCCATTGAACCAAAATCAATCTCCATTCCATTCTTGAAAATAAACACTTTACTCTTAGAAAAGGAGACAGTATAGCCTTGTTCAATGAGATAAGAAACCGAGATTAAGTTCCTCTTGATATGAGGAACTACGAAAACATTATCCAGTAACAGATAAAGTTTCTTGTCCAAAATAACTTCAGCCTGCCTACAGCAACAACTGAAACAACCTCACCAATATCGACTCGAAGAGCCATCTCTCCCTGTGGCAACGTTTGCTAGGAACTAAATCCTTGGTAAGAGGAACTGACACGATTAGTAGCACCAGGATCTAAGCAGAATCATCATTCTCTATTAAACACGTTTCCAAGACCAATAAATCATATTTACTGTCCTTAGACTTCCTCCTCTTTTGGAGAGTAGTGGGATCAGTATTTGAACCTAAATAAGCTCTAAGTTCTATTTCAAATAACACTTCTTGTCTATGAACTTTAACAGAGTCAGCAACACTTGCTTTCTCTTCCTAGAGGTTATCTTGGGAACTAACACTACTGGTTTTTTCATCCATTCCTTTGTGCCCCAAAAGTAAGAACTGACGTTCAAACAATTCTTGCAACGAGTCCATGATCTCACATGCAATGACCATGTTCTCAACCCTTTTAGCCAAAGCATCAGGTATGCTAGCCAATATGTGAAGTCGAGCCAATGAATTAGCCTTCATCCATACCTCATATGCATTACGAAAACTTCGTGGTACATTAAGGGTCGAGACTTGAGGACACTCCTCAACCATGACAAACTCGAGGTCGTTTACCATGAAATACGTTTTACAAGACTCTTTCCACTGTATGAAATTAGTCAAACTAGAGGCATGTAATGGAAAATCAAACATGTTGCTGAAAGCAAAAATACATTGACCTACGTTAGGTTTTAAGCAAATACTCATTGAATAACATACAACATCCAATACGGTTTAGCAAAACTAACGTGAACCCCGCGTGACATCTAGTTTTGCAATGATGCTTCAAAGGTTTAGGACAAAAGCCGCCAAAGGGTGGTCAACTTATCCCTCCTTTGTATTGAGACATTCTCAACCAGCCATTAATATCAGAACAACTCTTACTCCTATAATGACTAGCCATCCTTGATTTGGTCAAGAAATTATTAACTTACTTAACAATTTCCCGCAAGTGTGACCCGTCATTTTAGGCCCTAGAGTTCCGTCCTAAGCAACCAATCCAAAGGGAAAAATCATATTGGGGCAAAAACTAAAGTGACCATATCCATTTCTAGAGTTCACCTTGATATCGAAAAACTGCACAAAATTCATCCGAAGGGGGATGCTCCCACGGCGCCACGAGGGAGTGCAAGAATGATCTCATGGTGCAAATCAATGAAAGAGACCGTAGGATGTGTTGACACACAACCCTTCACCCACTTACTATAAACACTCTCTTCGTCCAACCATATTGACTCATGGAAACACCATCCGAAGGGGGATGCCCCAGGGCACCACGAGGCCAAGCATGAATCTCACGGTGAACATTCAAGGAGAAACGTGAGTGGAATCATTGACATATCATGTACACTCTTCCTCCCACTGAGTATTTTATAACCTAGGGTTTAGTTTACTAAGAAAAAACATGGCTAAGTTTTATCAAGCAGACCACCAACTGCTGCCGAATTGGCAGCGGTCTGTGATGCAAAGGTTAATCCTTGGTAGAAAATCTCCATCTGTAAGCAATCTGGTAATCTGTTGTGTGGGCAGTCTCTTACCAGCCTCTTAAACCTCGCCCAAGCATCGCTGAACGATTCGTCAGTTTCTTGTTCAAAATTCGTTATTAATTTCCTTCTCCTGGCATTCTTAGTTAGTGGGAAATATTTTTTCATAAACTTCTCTACTACTTGTTCCCAAGAAGTAATCTCCCCCGATTCGAGAGAGTACGCCCATTTTTGTGCCTGATTATACAAAGAAAATGGAAACAAAGTTAGTTGAACTTCTTCGGTGGAGATATTCGGGAACAAAAAAGTGTTGCAGATTTCTATGAAGCACCGGAGGTGGGCGTGCGGGTCCTCGCCACGCCTTCCTCCAAACTGTTCAGTAGTCTAGATCATCTGCAGCATCATCGGTTTCATTTCAAACCTCGATCCATCTAGCGCTGGCCTCATGATTCCTGGGGAGAAATCGCAGAGGTTCGGTGACGCATAGTCCCGAATGAGTCTATTGCGGTTATTCGCCAGGAGGATTGGTTGGCCATTATATTATTTGCGTTTACGACCTTTTCTTTCGGTTGTTCTGCCATTCTTGGAGTTCTGTCTTGTTGTTGGCGGTTGTCTCTCAATTTTCGTCGAAATGTTCTTTCAATCTCTGGGTTGTAATTTGCCAGAGATTGAAAGCTGTAAAGAAATCAGAAAAAAATTATCGTTAGCACATTGAATTGTCGAAGTCCCCGGAAACGGTGCCAAAAACTTGATGCGTTATTTTATGCGGTGAAATAATGAAAGGAATTGTAGTGATGGGAAATGCATTGTGCAACAAGTTTTCTCAGCAAAATCCAAGTATAAATCTTATTGAGTTTTCTGGTAAGTCCAGGGTCGAACTCAGGGACTAAGGAAAACAATATGCTGTAATAATTTTTAAGATCACTTTGCGGTAACCAATAAATCAAAAGTTGTTGGGTTGTTGTTTGCAGTAAAAAATGTATACGACGGAGTTAAGAAAATAGTTAATATTATGGAAGATGTGATGAATATGCAGGGAACAGGTTGAGAAGGAGTTCAGCTAACACTTCCTAGGATTGTGTTCATGTTATGCGATCATGCTACACACATACAATAGCAAATCATCTCTCAACACAAATGATACGGCTTCTAGTTTTAGAATGCATGAGATATATGCGATAAGTCTATAGGACCTACACATAAGCCTCTATTCTTATCTATGCGATGACGAATGACACATACATACAAGGTGACCGCATAATATCATAACCTATCTCTAGGGTACATGCGATGCATGTTGGCAAACAGAGCTTATCTCTAAGTCCCTATCTCTTGCTTATGCAAATCTAATCTTACTCTCTCGAGTCTAGATTCTAACATAGCTCTCTCAAGTCTTAGGTTATTTCTTTAGACTCTCTCTCAAGTAGCTCTAAAGAGATGTTGGGCACAACATAAGACAAGATGATCGCATGCAATGAAAATCCTAGGTCATGTTAGCTAAGTTCTTCTCAACCCATTCGATCGATTTAGCTACTCATGCGTGCTTTTAAGAGAATGAACAGATGTAGATAAGCAAGTTCCATTTTATAGATATAGAATTGAAATACAGAATAATAATGCGGAATAAGAATAAAGAGCCTGGTAGCAATCCCTTGCTTCTCAAGACTTTTACACTGTTCTTTTCTACTCTGCTCAAAAGATAATCTCGCTCTCGCGAGAATCGGCCCTCTCTCTAATTTTCCACGCCTTCTGGGTTCTCTCTCAAACTGACCAAAGCGATCTTCCGGCGTCTCTTTCCTTCTCTCGTTCCGCCTTTTAAGTAAAAGAAAAACTATGAACAAGGCTACTTCTATCTAAGGAAAAATTATCTAACTGTCGAACTAGATGAGCTCTTTTACTGAAGGTGGCCTCTGGTATTTATAGAGCTTCGGGGTGAAAGGCTTCTTCTCTTGTATGATTGCACTGATGGGATGACATTAATTCTCTGTCTGAAGCGTCGAATATTTGTCACCGAAAATTTGAGTATACTTGCTACAGTAGTTCGTTAACAGCTTGTCAACTTAATTCGGAATCGACCGTCATTAGCTTTCTGTCCCATCGTGATTTATTACACTTTTCACCCAGATGCACTCACCAAGTTGCGCTGGCTCTATGCGGCAACCTTCTTGAGCAGATATTTGCGAGCGCAAATGACAGCATAGCCTTGCGGGAATGCAATCTTTTGATGTGCTCGGCCGTTGATTTCTTGTGATAGCATTGTAATAACGTGCATTTCTGCCGTTTCAGTACACGATCGTACAACGTGCAACAAGCAATGCAAGCCTTAAATGATCATCTAAACGACAAGGATGTGGTGAAGTACAATTGTCTAAATGATCGCTGAGCGAGCGCTAAAGTATCGTATACCGCGTGATCGTGTAGTCAGTAACTATGCGATGAAGCATGCTAACTTCACGATCGTTTAGTGCGTGCACCTTTTATTAAACAATGAGCATCAAATGCTCCCACTCGATCATTTACCTCCAGCGTCCATGCGATCGGGCAACCAATGCTACGCGATAGAGCAAAAGTTTTACCCCATCGTTTAGCATTAGCTAAAAGATCGTTTAGTAAATATTGCACGATCGCGTAGAAAAATCTACACAATTGTTTAGCCAAATTCCAACGATCATTTACCTGAGGCTACATGATACGATCAACTCTTAGTCTTCTTCCTCATTGGGAACTGCACCTCCATGCTTCGAAACTTCATCATGAACGATTCGACAAAATCAAATACTTTGAATTACAGACTCGATTGCTTGTTAATTATGCCCAAAAACACAGGGGCCCCTACAAATTAACACTGTGTAATTGAAAAGAAAGCTTTAAAAAAAGGCAATTAACCCCTAAAAATTTATCAATGCCATCCACAAACGCATTGAAAACTTGAATGCAAATGCAGAAAACCCACCACGACTGTAAAAGAAGTTCAAAACAGAAGATCTGGAATATCATAAGTGAAATTTCACCAAAACAGAAGTGAAATTTGGAATATCAGAAAGATCTGGCTCTAATACCAATTGAAGGAAATCAAACATGAGGATTTCCATGAGCAGTAGAATGATCGTTCCAAATTCCATTCGATATTGAACATACACAATAATAGTCAAGAAATGGAATCTAGCAGGTCATGCAACATACGAAATTATAGCATGCTTTTAGATAAGATCAAGGGATAGAGTATCATAACTTTGAAGACTCATTCTTCAAACTCCCTCGATCACGAACACTCATTCAGTCTCCAAGATAGCATACACGAACGCTTGATCACAATAACTACAACACAACACGATCAACAGCAACCACCACACGAACAATGCGAACACACAACGAACTGCCTCCAAAACCTTAAACTCAATCGAGTTAAGTGAGGACACCACCACAATGGTTACGTTGGTATTCTCGGTGTGAGAATCCAGAAGTGTGGATTCTGTATGGACTTGGTTAAAGGACGAGACTAGAGGAACAACAATCATGTAAACAATTGAGCAAGTGGGAGATGACTCAGTCTATCGCATAGACGAATGCTCAATCCTGTAGAAGATGGCAGTCTATCGTATAGACAATGCCCTGCGTTCGTTTAGCTACGACCAGCTAAGTGAACTATCGTATAGTAACACTCCACAATCATTTAGTCTCTCTACTAGCTATCGTTTAGTGAAATAATTTCACTTGATAACATTCCGTGAATTTCTTTCCGGATCAAGTAACTCTTCTAAAATTAGGAAAACATTTTTTCCTTTTATCTCACAGTTACCATAAAACCACCAATAATCTCCTAGTCAATTGGTTATTAGAGAAAGAGATAATTATCAAATAATTAATATCTGAATTGATATTTGAATCGCACAAGATCACAAAACAAATATCTGAATCGCGCAAGGGTAAAAATCACTTGGAACACCCCGGTTGGAGAAAGTTTGAAATAAATCATGCGATGTCCTGGAAACGAGTAAAGTTTTTATGAAGGTTAAACTTGCGGTCCCTAAAGATTAGAAATATTTTAGGAAGAGATCAGGATAGAAATTAAGAAGGCATTGGTTCATGAAATTTGAATAAGGCACCTTGAGAAGTCTAGGTAGGGTAAAGGCTGTTGAATTTTAAAAGAAAATCTTTAGTTTATGCTTGAGGACAAGCATTGTTTTACTTATTTGAGCTGTAATAACTTGTAAGAATGCGATGGTAAAATAGGCAATATCCTGTCTGAAAATGCTAAACTGAAAGGAATTACGATCGTGAGCGCTCATCACATAAAAGCAATCGATTTACCTATTTTGTGCAGGTACAATGCGATGGCGCATATGAAATTGCGATCCAAAGGCACAATGTGTCAGCACGCTTGAAATTGCGATCACAAGACATGCGATCGTGAGAAGTTTTCTTGAAAAGGTGATCACATAAAGACCTCACATCAAGGCGACAACATAATAAATCGTGATAGGACATAAAGCTAATAATGATTGATTCCGAATTTAGTTGACAAGCCGTTAAAAGCCACTGTAGCAAGTACCTCAAACTTTCGGTGACTTTTAAATGGCAAAATAGAGTAGGGAAATTAATGTCGCCCATCATTGCAATCATTTGTAAGAAAAGCTACTTCACCTTGAAATCTATAAATACCGAAGGCCACCAGAGAGAAAGGAGTTAGTCAGTCCATTCCCGCACATACTTATACATATACATAGAGGATGGAGAGAGCAAGGAGACGAGGCAAAGCCGATAGAAATCGTTCCTAGACAGATCGAGAGACTACTGGAAAGCAATACAAAAGAGAGAGGGCCAACCCTTGCGAGAACAAGAATCCACAACTAAAACAGAGTTGAAGTGATAAAGAGTAGTGTAAAGGGCCACGGGAAGCAAGACATTGCTTACCGGGCTTCCTACCTCTCAAATCCATTGGTTATTTTGTATTCAGTACTTTATTTGCAGAAAATGGAAACTTCATTTCAATCTATGTTCAATCTCTCCATACCAGGCATGAGTAGCTAAATTTCTGAATAGGTTGAGAAGCACTTAGCTAGCATGACTTAAGATTTACATTTTATGCGATCATCTTGTCTTCTGTATGCATCATTCACCTTTGGACGTACTTGACAAAGTAGTCTAAAGATAGAATCTAGGCTTGAGAGATTCAGATTATATCGCATAAGCAAGAGTAGAAACTTAGACATAAGTTCTATCTACTATTTACACATCACATGTGCCCTAGAAATAGGATTGGTGGTATGCGGTCACCTTGTCTTATGTGTGCGTCATTCAACATTTGGACATACTTGAGAGAGTAGTCTAAAGATAGAATCTAGGCTTGAGAGAGTTATATTAGATACCTTTGTTGAATGTTCTAGATGTTAAGCATGTCTAAATTTTGTAAGTTGTTATAAACTTGGTTAGACGTATAAAATCCATAATAAAGAACAACTGGCATGCTCACTTAGGTTAACAACTAATATTAATCGTTAAAATATATTGTTACCTTATAAAATATGGTTACAAACTCATATCGGTTCATAAACCTGTCTAAGGCTGGGGGTACTTAAGTTGACGATTTATGGAACACCTCCTACCTGGGGATTATGACCGAACTATTGAGAGTTGTAACTGGTTTTATGAGCTTGCGTGAGTGATGTGAGGTAATAAAATGGTTTATCACCTAGACATTATAGGTTAAATCCAATTATAAGAGTTATATTTGGATAAACCACTTAGACTTAGGTTGTATGAAATTAGCTGTCATGCCTAAGTAAATTACCCAAACATTTAGAACACTTCAGTGGGGGATTAACAATATATTTGATATATAGTTATTAGCTCTCACGTCCTCAAGAGTTCACACCGTGAGATCCATGCTCGGCTTCTTGTCGATTTTACCTCTATTGCTCCATACGGAAAGTGTTTGCATGGGTCAATAACAAGGTGAATGAGGGAAGTGGTTCATAGTAAGTGGGCGAAGAAAATGTATCAACATTGTTCTACAGTCTCCACCATTAGTTTGAACCGTGAGATTCTTATGTTGTGCCTGCTGTCGTTTTTATGTGGCACTAGCTAGTCGTTAACCACTGAGATTCCTACAGAGGGTTGTAACATAGGATTCAGAACAACCCAGGCTTCAGTAAAATGAATAGGGTCTTATAGTTTCGTCTTGGATATTTTCTTCAATCTCGGAGGCATGTTCATACCATCCTATAAGATCTGAAAATGGTGGCTCACACTTACAAGAATTACTAAGTGTTAGTAAAGATCTTGACCGAAAACGATAACCAAAAGAACTATTGGGATATATATTATTCTAGATAATAGTATTTGGTCAAGAACTATTTTGCTTCTGTGAAGGAATTCTTGACTGCCCCACGGTAGCACTTATTCTAAATCACTTAAGTATCGTTGCAAATAAATAAAGATTTATTTGGAACTTTATTAGTTTTGCTAAAATGGATTTAGATGCATATTTAATAGAGTTTGTTTAAAATGTTTCAGCAATGTCGAACTCGATTATACAACTACTTGCTTCTAACAAATTTAACGGAGAGGGTTACTCGAATTGGAAATCAAATATCAATACAATATTAGTAGTAGATGATTTGAGGTTTGTGTTAAGGAAGGAGCGTCCTCCAGTTCCCAGTTCAATAGTGACCCGAAATGTTCGGGATGTTTATGATAGGTGGGTAAGGGCAAATAAAAAAGCTCGGGCCTATATCTTGGTGAGTATATCTGATGTACTCAACAAGAAACATGAGGTCATGCCCACAGCTCATGAGATCATGGCATCATTATAGAAGATGTTCGGGCAACCGTCATCGTCTGTTAGACATGAAGCCATTAAATATGTGTATGTGACACATATGAAAGGTGGGACTAACGTAAGAGAACACGTTCTCGACATGATGGTCCATTTTAACATCGCGGAGGCTCACGAGGCTATGATAGACGAAACAAGTCAAGTGAGCATGATACTAGAATCTCTTCCTGAGAGCTACTTGTCGTTCAGGAAAAATGTTGTCATGAACAAAATCACTTATAACTTAACGACGTTGTTGAATGAATTGCAAACTTATCAATCGATGATGAAACTCACGAAAAAAGAAATAAACGTTATTTCTAAACCAAAAAAGTTTTACAAAGGGTCTACTTTTGGTACGAAACCCGTTGATGATAAGAAAGCTGGTCCTTCTTCTTCTTCTAAGGATAAAACCGTACAGATGAAAAAGAAAGGAAAAGGGAAAAAGAAAATCGCTGCAAAGAAAAACAAAAACAAAACTCCCAAGGGAAAATATTTTCATTGTGGAGAGGTTGGGCATTGGAAGCGTAATTGCTCAAAATATCTAGCTGAAAAGAAAGTAGAAAAGAATAAACAAGGTAAATATGATTTACTAGTTGTTGAAACATGTATAGTGGAAAATTCTCACCTTACCTGGATATTAGATTCAGACGCCACTAATCATGTTTATACTTTTCTACAGGAAACTAGTTCTTGGAGAAGACTTTCTGAATATGAGATGACATTCAAGGTGGGCATAGAAGTCATCTCAGCTAAAGCAGTGGGAGATGTGAAGTTGTTTTTTAGAGATTCTTTTATCTTACTCAAGAATGTGTTCTTTGTACCTAAGATGAAAAGAAATCTGATCTCCATTTCTTGTCTTTTAGAGAATATGTACAATGTATCTTTTGAATATAATGAAGTGTTTGTTTATTCAAGAGGTGTTCATATTTGTTCTGCTAGATTTGCAAATAACTTATACATATTACAACCAACGGAAAAAAAAAGCTATTTTAAATTAGAGATGTTTAAAACGGCTGAAACTCATAATAAAAAGCGAAAAATTTCTCCTAACGCCTATCTTTGGCACCTCAGGCTTGGTCACATTAATCTCAACAAGGTTGAGAGATTGGTAAAAAAGGGTCATCTAAATCAGTTAGAAAACAGTTCCCTGCCTCCATGTGAATCATGTCTTGAGGGAAAAATGACGAAAAGATCTTTTTCTGAAAAAGGTCTTCGTGCCAAATAACTTCTTAAACTTATACATTCAGACCTTTGTTGTCCGATGAATGTTAAAGCTCGATGAGAATATCAGTACTTTGTCAGTTTTATTGATGATTACTCTCGATATGGCTATATTTACTTAATCAGTCACAAGTCTGAAACTCTTGAAAAGTTCAAAGAATTTAAGACTGAGACTGAAAATCAGTTAAGTAAAAGAATTAAAACATTTCGATCTGATCGAGGTGGTGAGTATATAGATTTTCAATTCCAGAAATATCTAGTAGATCATGGAATTCAATCCCAACTCACAGCACCTAGAACACCACAAAAAAACGATGTTGCAAAAAGGAGAAATCGAACCTTGTTGGACATGGTTCGGTCTATGATGAGTTATGCTTAATTACCTCAATCCTTTTGGGGATATGCAGTACAGACTGCAGTTTACATTTTGAACGTTGTTCCATCCAAAAGTGTTTTAGAAACACCATATCAATTGTGGAAAGAACGCAAAGCAAGTTTACGTCATTTCCACATCTAGGGTTGTCCAGCACACTGATGACATAAATTAGTGAACGCAATTATGCGATGCATGCCTTAGGTTATGCGTTGGTTCTCATGCGGTCATGCGTTGGAATGGAATGTATGCATTGATCTCATATGAAATGACCATGCGTTCCTGTCACAAGTTTTCTTGCGCTTTTGCCAAGTATAACGAGAATGCAAGTTTCTCGGGTGATCCGAGGTCGAACTCAGGGACTCATAGCTAAATGCTATGCGGTAATGTGTTTACGGCGAATAAATAAAAGAATGATGAGGGCTATGGGCTAAGTACTACTCCTACTCCTGACTAGCAGACTAAGTGGTGGAAGTATGACTGAGAGGTAGAGACACGGCAACTGTTGACGCGTAGTAAAATGCATGGAAAAGTAGAGAAAAGGCGAGGTTGTCTTCACTACAACACTAAGCTTGATCGCAAGGGCAACCCCAGCCAACACAAGCTATGCGATCATGCTATATACACTTGACGTAGACGTATGCGATGTATATCCGATAGTGTCGAGAAGCCTATTTCTAAGCCTCTATATTCTGCTCACGTGCTCTCACACATAAGCGAGATGACCACAGACCATCATATCCTACTTAAAAGGTGCATACGCTGTGTAGTAGCAAAGCTTATTCCTAAGTTCCCCATTCTTGCTTATGCAATCCAATCCACTCTCCTGAGACTTAGATTTGATTTTTAGACTACTCTCCCAAGTACACCTAAATGATGAATGATGCACTCATAAGACAAGGTAATTGCATAAATCTGGCTGACGTAAGATTATTCCTATCCCTAGTGAACACTTACTTACATTGCTTAATGCGACCAATCACTTACCCTTTCGGGCAGTTAGTTGCTGCTAATTCTACTCATAGACAAACATTGCATCCGCTTATAGACAACCGTTGCTACAGCTTCACACTAAGCAAATAAGGTTTTCTATAACACTCACGCAATGCACACCTCCTAGTGGATTGCTACATGCTTCATATTCCTATGCCACATGATTAAGTATGCGATACTCTAGCAATCTTACTCAATGATGCAATGAAAGTAAAGGATGTTAAGTAAATGAAGATAGAGATGGAATCAAAGGAAAATATGATGGAATATGAGACATACGCTGCGGAATTGGGACCTAATTACACTATAATTGCTTCTAAATTAAAGGAAAATAGCATGCAATTGAAGGAAAAACAGTGAATTAAAAGTGTAGAGATGCTACCTTTGAAGCTCCCGAAAGCGGCATCTCCTTGTTGAATCTCGACCCGAACTCTTTTGGGCCACCACTAGAGTTGACCTACTATCCTCTGGACTCAGAACGGAGTTATGGGACACGGTGGATGAAGAGAACCGAGAGAGAAAAAATAGATGAAAATAAGGAATGGAATTTTGAGTAGGTTTGGATGTTTCCTTTGTTTTTCACAAAGTTGTAATTTTCTAGCCCAAATATCAAAAAACTAATTTTCAAAATGGCAAAAGTCTTTTAACTAAATTGAAAAGCCCAATTTATAGAAAAAAAGGCATGCAACAATTGCATGAAAAAACTTCACAAAAACCCAACACCTAGAATCCACTCACTTAGTGGGCTTAATGTCTCCACTATAAGCCAACACCTAGCCCACTATTTTGTTAGTGGAATTATCCAACAAAAGTTTGGATTTTCCCACTAACTATAGTCAAAGGGCAAAATAGTCATTTGGTCAAAGTCAAACTTTGACCAAAAAGTCAACATTTTGACTTTTTATGATTTTATCCGTGTTGACTAATTTTGACCTCCCAAGCATGAATCTGCATTCATTTTTTCGAAATTCAAATCACATTTGAATATAAGATCGGTCAAAGTTTGATTTTCAAAGTCAAAAAACAACTCTTTGACTTTTTACAACTTTGACCATTTTCATTATTTTCGAGCTTCCGAATAGGAACATATTCATATTCTTGATATTTAAATCACATTTAAATATTAAAGCTGTATTTTTAAGCTGAAAAACCCGACCACTATATCACATATACTTATCGGTTTCTCTCTATCTACCTAATTCGAACAATTCGAATTATTCTATCATACTGTTCTAAGTTTATTCCATATGAGCTAGTAGAGGAACCTAATGAACCTATAGATCATGGGCTCCAACGATCTGAGATTAGCTACTAAACTCTTTAGACGAAGCTAATCAACATTCGTTAACTAACGGGTCATTCCACTAAAGTCCCGTAGTTGCACTACCCTCATTATAGATATATTTGTGTCCATTTGATATAACTATGATTAGTAAGTTCATCCTTCACAGGTTGTTCGTAATCTCGGCTGGTTCATAAAAATCGTTTTACCCCCAAGACTACATCTTGTTCCTTAAGTTCCACTGATTCTCTAATGAACAATTGGTTTAAGGTCCAACCTATAAATCGAATCCCTCTTGGGCCAAGGAGAGAGTGGGGGCCCTTGTTCAAGACATGGATTCAGTACTAAAGGGAACAACCTATCTACTGTCCCTATAACGGGCAGGAGTGAATTTCGTCTTGCACCCTATGTTCCCAGCTATCCACCCGATCTTACCCCTGAAATGGGAGGCTTATTGGGCCAGCGATATTGATCTGCCCTCACCTATGCAGATCTAAGGATAATTCTGAGTGAACAGGAGTTCATAGTTAGCTCAAGATTAAGATTAAGTTACCTAGGTCATCAATTAACGAAATAGTCAGTTTTATACATAAAACGGTATTTAGAATGTAAAAAGTGACCATTTCATGGTTTAGTCTTATGTAAACTCTTTACATAGGATGCCCTCACTCACATATCTCCATATGAACGATTCAGGATCACATCGTTTGTACTAACTACAAAGTGGGCCGTATCCATAGTGTCCCCAGAATAAGGCGCCCAACTTTATTCATATACTATAGACCATTATGGCTTTATATTTGAACTTGATTCACCTTTATGTCACTACATAAAGTTCAAACTACATTAAATAGCATCAGGACCTTAATTTATTGGATTCAAGATTACGATTTCAATAACAAATTTATCGAAAAACAAAACAGAATATATTTATTAATTTACAAACTACGAGTTTTAGGACATAAAATCCAACAAACTCCTACTTGGACTAAAACTCCTAGTGGAGTATCACAATGTTGAATTTAAGTGAGAAATATATGAGTACAATAAACATATGAATACAATGAATTTAAGTGAGAAATATATGAGTACAATAAACTAGGGCATATACCCAAAAATTCTCCCACTTGTCCTAGTTTACAAACTTCGTAGACCTAGACTTTGTAGGTGACCTTCAAACACTTTAGCCATGAGGGCCTTTGTAAAAGGATCAGCAATGTTTTGCTCAGAAGATATCTGGGTCACTACAATGTCTCCACGATGTACAATCTCCTGGATCAGATGGTATTTGCGCTCAATATGCTTGTCGCGCTTGTGGCTTCTTGGTTCTCTTGAGTTTGCAACTGCACCACTATTATCACAATATAGGGTGATAGGCAGATGCATATTAGGAACTACTTCCAAATATGTCAAGAATTTCCTCAACCATACTGCTTCCTTT
>NC_052356.1:18258857-18279898 GCF_009727055.1 Benincasa hispida
AGCCTATTGTTGTTGCAGAGAGATACGGTGATCACAGTCCACATCTTTTAGCGCCTGTTTATAGGTCGATGTGGATCTCTATGGCCGTCATCAGAGTATGACGACTTGTGTTTCTATAAAATCCAAGTAACGATCAAGCTGCATATTGTAACATACCATCCTTCCACTAGCGAGGCATTCTCAAACTCTTAGAAGGAGATTTGACTGATCAATATGTGACTAAGTTTTATCTACTTAACGTGCTTAGTAATGAACTAGCTTTTATATGATGTAGCGTCTTTGGAATATTTCATTCAATTACTAGTCTACTGCGCAGTTGATGACTTTTATGTGGTCTTCCTCTAGAATGTGGCATCTTGATCGATACAAATACTTATTTCTTGAGGCATCATAAAATAGACCACCTTTGTTTCTTGTTGGCGATAATCTACAAATACATAGATGTTTGAACGACGTTTCCAATTTTTAGGATTTTGCACCAACACGTGGTCAGCATTCCCCAATCCTGAGAAGTGACGTAAACTGCCTTTACTGGCCTTTCCATATGCTGCATAAGGTGTTTTCTAAACACTTTTGAGGGAACGTTCTATTCAAAATTATAATGACCAGCAATCTCTAATTGCATCCCCAATACAGGAATCAGGTAACCTCAGCAAAGCTCATCATTGAGCGAAACCATGTCCAACAAGGTTCTGTTCTATCTTTTAGATAACACTGTTCTACTGAGGGCATATTAGTGCAGAAAGTTGTGTGAGCATGATTCCGTGTTCTATCATATAGCCTGAAATTTAAGTCCAGTGCTGACTTCCACCTCAATCCCTGATCGTAGTGCTTATTGTTTTAACCAACTAAGTTCTCAACCCAGCATTATATTCTTTGAATTTTCAAAAGAATTCCAAAACTTGTGGATGCATCATGGTAAATATGCACCAGCTTACCTTGAATAAATCATTCAATAAAAATTGATACAATTTCATACCCACCGTCGAGCTTGACACTTCATCATTGCGGTCCACAAGGTCTCGAATATGTACGAGCTCTAAGGGTATTGTGTCTTCTGAGACCTTTTCCAGTAAAAGATCTCTTAGTCATTTTTTCCTCAAGACAAGAACTCACATGGAGGTAAGAATTGGTCTCCTTAATTGATTTAGTAGATCCATTCTTAACCAATCTCTCAATCCTAGTGAATTTATGTGACCAAGTCTTAAGTGCCATAGACAGGCATTAGAAGAAACTTTTTGTCTTTTATTCTAGTTTCAAACTGTTCTAAACATCTTCAGTATTTAAGACAAAATTTTCTTTAGTTGGTCTTAACTTATATAAGTTGTTGCAAGTATCGCAGAACAAATTTGAATACCTTTTCTGAAATGAACGCTTCATTAACTTCAAAAAGATATTTTATACATTTGTTCCATAATACAAGCGATAGATATTAAATTCCTCTCTTCATAAGAGCTGCATACAAAAACATCTTTAAGTATGATATATCTATATCGTGAAAAAACAACTTCAAGTCTCTCCCACTGCTTCGGCCGGACAACCTCTCCTATTCTCCAACCTGTGAGGGTGATCTCGCCTTCTTACATCTTTTTCTAGGAATTTGTTTCTTGAAAAGAAAAAGCAAATATGTGTATGTGGCTCCTGAATCTAATATCTAGGTTGAGGTATCATCCTCTATTAAATGGTCTCAGCAACTAGTTAAATCATTTTTACCTGTGCTTTCTTTCGATGCAGGGGCCTGAGGAACATTCCTCATTTAAGACAAATCTCAAAGTCATCTATTAACTAGTGTTGAATTCATATTGTTTTTCCATGTTGAGTAATTATCCCGTTTAGTTTATCAGAAAGCTAAGAGTTGATTTAAAGAGCTAGTCATACTGAAAAGAGAAAAACATTCCTTTTTAGTGTAAAAACATTAATCGTTAAATCCAATCAAGTTTAGCAAAAAAAACTAGATAATGTACCCTTTCATTATTATATTTTGCAACATATTTCAAGGTTTAGAATAACCTCCACCGATGGGGTGATCGACTATTCCTTCCATTTGAACCAAGACAATCTTGACTAGATACTATCACCAGAATAACTCTCTATTCTATAGTAACTCAGTTATCGCTACTTTGGTCAAGAATTAACAACACTTAGTAATTCTCGTAAGTGTGACCCTCATTTTCAGACCTGCAAAGATCGGAATCATTATGCTCCCAAAGTTGGAAAGACAAGAATGAAAATGGACCTGAGAACCCTATCTATTTCTAGAGTTCGCGGAGTTTTCAAATCTATAATATAGCCCTCCGATTAGTAAGGCCGCTCCAGGGCGACCATGCAGGCACATTATAGAAATCTCCACGGTGGCGACCTAAGTGGAAAGACCGTTAGGATGTGTTGACACACTTCCTTCTCCCACTTACTATGAAACAACTTCCTCTATTCACCTTGGTATTGACTCATGCAAACACTCTCCGAATGGAGTCCGCTCCCAGGGCGGCCCAAAGCCAAGCATGAATCTCACACTGTGAAACTCTAGGGATGTTAGAGCTAAAAGTACATTATTCTCTCTCCAAGCTGAAGTGTTCTAGAACGGTTAGGGTATAAATACTCAGCGATACATTTCGGACATAACTAAAATATATCCTAAGTCTAGGTGATTCATCCGAGTATAATCTTTTATACTGATTATTTTAACCTACGATGTTGCTAGGTGAAAACAAATTTTATTACCTCACAACCACTCCGCATGCTCATAAAAACCTGGTTTAACCTAACTCAGACGCCGGCTCGATCTCCAGGTAGCTAGGTTGTTCCTTGAACCGTCAACTTAAAAACCTTCAAACCTTAGTCATCTTATCTGACTTTTTGCCAAGATCTTGCCAGGTGAGTTTTCTTGTAACTTCGATTTTACAGATATCGACCTATTTTCCATGAAATTGGGATTGCTCAATGGTTAACCTAAATGAGCATGCATCTTATCTTGTTATAGATTTTAGAAAGTCTAGGTTATTTATAAACAATTATAACCCTAGAGCATTCATCTATAACATGCTTCTTAAATAAAACACGCTTTAATATAACATTTATATTAAAACTAAGCATGCATAGTATATATTTTATAACACTTATAAGATATAACAAATGCATGTCACATGCTTTTCCTATGGTGGATTTTAAAACTATATGGCAATACTATATGCACACATAATCAAGAACTTATACATCACATGCATAATAGGTAAACAACACTAAAGTGGGACGATTTTTCATTTAAAATACAACAATTAACTAACTTATTACAACATTCAGCAACAATTCCGCTGAACCAGCTTCAAATACTTTGAACATTAGAACCGCTCAGAAATCAATCGAACCGGCCGAAAACACCAAAACCAAGCTAACGGTCAACCGGCTCAACATGACAACGGACCGATCCAGATCATTTGGACCAGCTGGTCAACGCAAGTTGGGGCAGTCAACGGAGTACAGGTCGGATCGACGGAGGCGGAGCGTGCACGGGTGCGTGGTCGCGAGCAGACGGAGGCGCGCAGGCAGCTTCAAACGGGTCGGGCAAATCGGAGGGAGGGCGGGCGCTCAGGTCGGATCCGCGGGCAGGTGTGTGTGCAAGAGAATCCGAGTGGTGAACCGGGTCGGGTCAGGTCTTAGAGCTAAACTCTCGGGTCTGTGGCCAAAAACGGTCTGTAAGCTTTTTTTCCTCCATTTTGCTGTTGTTCTCTCTCCCGGAATCAAGCAATTACAACCTAAATTCAACTCTAATGACTCCAAAAAATTTACAAACCCTTTTTCACACATTAATGCTCATAAACAAGTGAGTAATTACAAATTTTCATAAGAAAATTTAAGAGAAAAAATGCCAAAATCAGTAATAAAATCTCACTTAGTCCCCATTTCATTCAACACTTGAATAGATAGGAAAAAAAAACACCCATCAAAAGCAATTGAGAGTAATTCTAACATGCCCTGATATCACACTGATGGAATACGAGACATACGCAGCTGAATTGGGACCTAATCACACTCTAATTGGCTTCTAAATTAAAGGAAAATAGCATGCAATTGAAGGAAAAACAGTGAATTAAAAGTGTAGAGATGCTACTTTGAAGCTCCCGAAAGCTGCATCTCCTTGTTGAATCTCGACCCGAACTCTTTTGGACTACCACTAGAGTTGACCTACTACTCTCTTGGACTCAGAACCGAGTTGTGGGACCCAGTGGATGAAGAGAGACCAGAGAGGAAAAAATAGATGAAAATAAGGAATGGAATTTGAGGTAGGTTTGGGTGTTTCCTTTGTTTTTCACAAAGTTGTAATTTTCCAGCACCCAAATATCAAAAAACTAATTTTCAAAATGACAAAAGTCTTTTTAACTAAATTGAAAAGCCCAATTTATAGAAAAAAGGCATGCAACAATTGCATGAAAAAAACTTCACAAAAACCCAACACCTAGAATCCACTCACTTAGTGGGCTTAATGTCTCCACTATAAGCCAACCACCTGCGCCCACTATTTTGTTAGTGGAATTATTCCAACAAAAAGTTTGGATTTTCTCACTAAACTATAGTCAAAGGGCAAAATAGTCATTTGGTCAAAGTCAAACTTTGACCAAAAGTCAATTTTGACTTTTTATGATTTTATCCGTGTTGACTAATTTTGACCTGTCCCGAGCATGAATCCGCATTCCATTTTTTCAAAATTCAAATCACATTTGAATATAGGTCGGTCAAAGTTTGACTTTTCAAAGTCAAAAAAAACTCTTTGACTTTTTTACAACTTTGACCATTTCCATTATTTTCGAGCTTTCCAAATATGAACATATTCATATTCTTGATATTTAAATCACATTTAAATTTTAAAGCTGTATTTTCTAAGCTGACAAACCGATCACTCTATCACATATTACTTGTCGATTTCTCTCTCTCTACCTAATTTGCAACAATTCGAAAATTATTCTATCATACTGTTCTAAGTTTATTCCATATGAGCTAGTAGGGGAACCTAATGGACCTATAGATCATGGGCTCAAACGATCCGAGATTAGCTAGCTAAACTCTTTAGACGAAGCTAATAAACATTCGTTATCTAACGGGTCATTCCACTAAAGTCCCGTAGTTGCACTCCCCTCACTATAGATATATTTGTGTCCATTTGATATAACCATGATTAGTAAGTTAATCCTTCATAGGTTGTTCGTAATCTCGGCTAGGTCATAAAAACCGTTTTACCCCCAAGACTACATCTTGTTTCTTAAGTTCCACTGATCCTCTTATGAACAATTGGTTTAAGGCCCAACCTATAAACTGAATCCCTCTCGGGCCAAGGAGAGGGTGGGGCCCCTTGTTCAAGACCTGGATTTAGTACTAAAGGGAACAACCTATCTACTATCCCTATAACGGGTAGGAGTGAATTCTGTCTTGCACCCTATATTCCCAGTTATCTACCCGATCTTACCCCTGAAATGGGAGGCTTATTGGGCCAGGAATATTGAGCTGCCCTCACCTATGCAGATCTTAGGATAATTCTAAGTGAACAAGAGTTCATAATTAGCTCAGGATTAAGATTAAGTTACCTATGTCATCAATTAACGAAATAGTCAGTTTTATACATAAAACGGTATTTAGAATGTAAAAAGTGACTATTTATTTGAACTTGATCCACCTTTATGTCACTACTTAAAGTTCAAACTACATTAAATAGCCTCAGGACCTTAGTTTATTGGATTCAAGATTACAATTTCAATAACAAATTTATCGAAAAACAAAACAGAATATATTTATTAATTTACAAACTACGAGTTTCAGGACATAAAATCCAACAAAATATAGGAATGCATTGATCAGAAAATGTATTAATTCCTTAAGCCAAAATGTAATACAATACAAAGATAGAAGAGAAGAAGGGCCAGCTGGAAGCAATGTCTTGCTTCCAGCAGATGTGTGTCAAGGCTGCCTGTGGCGCCATGGATGAGCGATGGAGTAGACTCTCTCGAGCTCTAACTCCGTCGAAGGTTCCGATCGTCACTCAGAATGATCGAGGGGATGAAGAACTCTCAAGCTATCTTCTCATGCTTTGGTCTGGATCACAAGGATCCACCCGAAGGTAGAAACTTGGATGATTTGTAATTCTGTTCAACGGCTTCTATTTATAGAGCTTGATCGCCGACAACATTTATGGACCTACTCTAAATCTGACATTCGCGGCGCGATGGTCCTTTTCTGAATCTCTGCTGCTAATGGCATGGTAGGTGAAATGTCAACATCATCTTTTGATACTCCCGAGGTATGTGCATGTTTGCATTCCACCAACCTTGCGGTCATCCCTCTATTATGGTTATTATTTTGTAGCTGCAATCTCTCTGCGATGACTGCATTCGCTTGACGGCTGCAACTTCTATGCGATTGACGAATACGGTTAATGGCCACAACATCCATGCGTCGAACGTATGCGTTCGCCTTTGCGATGGAGAGATTCCCACATGCAGTTGTCTTTGCGATAGCCTGGCTTCCACGTATGAAATCGCTTCCTACGTTAGCTACAAAGATAGACATTTGAACGCATAATAAAGCATAAAAGTGGGTTAGCCGAGATTCTTAATGCCGATCGATGCAAACGCGTTTTCTCATGAATTCCTAACATAATCGCCACATATTCTACTTAACAGCCCTCATAATTCTAAATAAAAGGCGTATAATCTCGTGCATTTCTGCCCGTCATCACACACGTGTTGGTACATGATGCGTTATTTTATGAGGTGAAATTATGGAATGAAATGTGGTGATAGGAATACGTTGAGCAACAAGCTTTCACAGCGGAATTCAAGTATAAGCTCCACTGAGTTTCCTGGTAAGTCCAAGGTCGAACTCAGGGACCTGAGAAAACGGTATGCGGTGATAATTTTCCAAAAGACTTTGCTGTAACCGATAACTCAAATAGTTATTTGGTGTTGTTGTTTACGATAATAAAATAAACGAATGCGGCGGAGTTTCGAAAAAAGTTGATAATATGGAAGATGCGATGAGTATGCAGTGAACGGGTTGAGAATCTAACACTGTCTATACTGTTCATGTTATGCGATCATGAAACACTATACAATAACAAACATCTCTCGACGCAAATGCTATGGCTTCTAATACTAGAATGCATGTGATATATGCGATGAGTCAAGGACCTACAAATATCCTATCTAATCATGCGATGACAAAATGACAACACACAATAAGACGGCACATAAATCATAACCTATCTCTAGAAGTGCATGCGATGTATTAAACAGAGCTTATCTCTAAGTCCCTATCTCTGTGTATGCAGATCTAATCTTGCTCTCTCGAGTCTAGATTCTAACCTAGCTCTTTAAGTCTTAGGTTCTTTAGACTCTCTCTCGTAGCTTAAAGGTGTGGCACAACATAAAACAAGATAATCGCATGCGATGAAGATCCTAGTCATGTTTAGCTTAGTTTCTTCTCACTATTCGATAAGTTTAGCTACTCATGCGTGTTTCAAGAGAGAATAGTACATAAATTGATATCTATGATAGATTATTAGAATAAATACAATGCAAATGAGAATAAGAGCCTGGTAGCAATCTCTTGCTTCCCGGGCTTTTACAATGTCTTTCTACTCTGTTCAAAAGATAAATCTCGTTCTCACGAGAGTTGGCCCACTCTCTGCTTTCGCTATGTTCTCTCTCGTTGGCTCTGAGCGATCTTGCATCTCTTCCCTTCTTCGCTCTGCCTTAAAATAAGAAAAATAAGAACTACAGGTTATTCTCTCTAAGGGAAAATTCTATAGTTCGAACTCACTGAACTAGCTTACCTCCAAGTTGCCTTCGGTATTTATAGAGCTTCGGGGTGAAAGGCGGCTTCTCTCTTATGATTGCACAGATGGGATGGCTTTAATTCTCTGACTGATGTGCCGAATATTTGTCACCGAAAAGCTGAGTGTAGCTTATCGTTAGTGGCTTGTCAACTTTAATTCGGATTCGACTGTCATTCAACACTTTCTGTCCCGTCGTGATTAATTATGCTTTTCACCCAGATGCGCCCACCAAGCTGCGCCGACTCTATGCGAAAATCCTTCTTGAGCAGATATTTGTGAGCACAAATCACCGCAAAGCCTTGCGGTAATGCTGCACTCGACCATTGATTTCTTGTGATCGCACTTTCTGCCTTGCATCAACACATATTCTGCATAAAAATACAAAAGTTAACTGTTTTTATGCGATGAATGCTTGAGACCGCAATGTTATGAACTTAATGCTTTTTGGACGCAATCTAACATATTTTATCAATGCAAACCTTCATTGTTTAATAACTTAGCACTGTAATAACGTGCATTTCTACCCGTTATCAGTACAGAATCCTAAAAAAATTAAACATGTTTGAAATTATGCCTATTTGTAGGATATCCCATGGAAACAAAAGGAGGATACTTTTATGATTCCCAAGAAGATAAAGTGTTTGTATCGATAAATGCCACTTTCTTGGAAAAGGATCATATTAAAAATCATCTACCTCATAGTAAACAATTATTACAAGAACTGTCTAAAGATACTATAGAAAAATCAGTTGTTGATCAAGCTGGTCCTTCAACAACGGTTGTTATCCCGTCATGTCCATACCAAGAGTTGGAAATTCCTCATCGTAGTGGGAGGGTTATTCAACAACCTGAACGCTACATGGGTTTAACAGAAACTCAAAACATCATACAAGATGATGGTTTAGAGGATCCATTAACCTTTAAAAGGGCAATGGAATATGTTGACAGGGAACAATGGATAAAAGCCATGGATGATGAAATGGAGTTTTTGTACTTCCACTCAGTCTGGGAACTTGGATCAACCACAAGGTGTTACACCTATAGGTTGTAAGTGGATCTACAAAAGAAAACGAAAGCCAAGCTCATGGCAAAGGGTTTTACCCAAAGAGAAGGAGTTGATTATGAAGAAACTTTTTCTCCTGTTGTCATGATTAAATCAATAAGAATACTTCTTGCCACTACCATATATTATCACTATGAAATATGGCAAATGGATGTCAAGACAGCTTTTCTGAATTGCTATCTTGATGAAAGTATTTTTATGTCTCAACCAGAGGGGTTCATTGAAAGAGGACGGGAATAGAAAGTCTATAAGCTTAATCAATCCATTTATGGATTGAAACAAGCGTCCAGATCCTGGAATATAAGATTTGACACTGCGATCAAATCAAGGCTTTGAACAGAACGCTAACGAACCTTGTGTATACAAGAAAATAGTCAACAAAACTGTAGCATTCTTAGTTCTGTACGTTGATGATATCTTGCTCATTGGGGATAAGACAAGTTTTCTTGCTGACGTAAAAAGATGGTTAGCATCACAGTTTCAAATGAAAGATTTGGGTGATGCTCAGTATGTTCTAAGAATACAGATCTTTCAAGACCGAAAGAATAGAACATTGGCACTGTCTCAGGCATCTTATATTGACAAGATGTTGTCAAGGTATAATATGCAAAATTCCAAGAAAGGTTTATTACCTTTCAGGCATGATATTCATTTTTCGAAGGAACAATGTCCTAAGACACCTCAAGAGGTTGAGGAGATGAACAGAATTTCATATGCTTCTGCAGTTGGGAGTTTGATGTAAGCTATGTTGTGTACACACCCCAAAATATGTTTTGCAGTTGGAATCGTCAGTAGGTTCCAATCTAATCCTGAACACGAACGATGGACCGCTGTAAAAAATATCCTCAAGTATCTAAGGAGAACGAGGGACTTATGCTTGTGTATGGACCTAAGGATTTGATCCTTATGGGATACACTGATTCTGACTTTCAGACTGACATAGATTCCAGGAAATCTACCTCAAGATCAGCTTTCACTCTTAACGGAGGAGCTATAATTTGGAGAAGTATCATGCAAAGTTGTATCGCTGACTCCACCATGGAAGCAAAATATATGGCTGCATGCGAAGCTGCTAAGGAAGCAGTATGGCTACGCAAATTCTTAGATGATTTGGAAGTCGTTCCAAATATGCACCTGTCTATCACACTCTATTGTGACAACAGTGGTGCAGTAGCTAACTCAAAGGAACCCATGAGTCACAAGCATGGAAAACACATTGAAAGAAAGTACCATCTCATCCAGGAGATCGTATATAGAGGAGATGTGCTCGTCACAAAGATAGCCTCTGAAGACAACCTTGTTGATTCATTCACCAAGACCCTCTCGGCTAAAGTTTTTGAGGGCCACCTAGTTGGACTACGACTCCGTGTAGTGTAATCTAGGGCAAGTGGGAGAATGTCTATGGTATTGTAGATGCCCTAGTTTATTGTATTTTTCCCATTATGTATACCAACATTATATTGTATATATTTTTTCTCACTATAGTTTTAGTCCAAGTGAGAGATTGTTGGGAATGTCCTAGAACTTGCAGTTCGTGTTAAACATTCTATTTTATCAATAATAATGACTTGTTGTTTTTTCATTTTATTATGAAAATCCAATAAACGCATCCTTGGCTATAGTCTGAATGTTGTAACTTTATGTAGTGACATAAACAGGATCAAGTTGACAGTATATAGCCTAAATGGTCTAATAAGTATATGGATGAAATTGGGTATCTCATCCTGGTAACACTATTGGATGCAACCCACTTTATAGTTGTTATAATAAGTTGTAAGGTGCTACAAACAATGTGATCCACAAATCGTTCATGTTGAGACATGAGAGTGGGGGCATCCTATGCAATGAGTTTGCATATAGACTGGACCACGAAAATAGTCATTTTTCTTTATAACGACCGTTTACTGTTAAAACTGACTATTTCATTTATTATATAACCTAGGTTAACTCAATCTTAATCCTGAGTTAGCTATGAACTCCTGTTTGTTCGGGATTATCCTTTCATCTGCAAACGGTGAGAGTAGTCCAACAGCACTGCTCAATAAGCTTACCATTTTGGGGATAAGACCGGATGAATAGCTGGGGACATAGCCTTACAAGATGAAATTCACTCTTACCCTATTTAGGGTCAGTAGATAGGTTGTTCTCTTAAGTACTGACTCCAGGTCTTGAACAAACGAGGCCCTGCCTTCTCATGATAGAGAAATGATTTGATTCATAGAGATTATGAATCAGAATTGTTCATTAAAGGATCAGTAGGAACTTAAGGAATAAAATGTAGTCACAAGGGTAAAACGGTATTTTTGACTTGGCTGTGATTACGAACAACCTGTGAAGGATCGACTTACTTATTATGGTTATTAAGTGGACATAATGTATCTATAGTAAAGAGAGTTCAACTATGGGCTATAATGAGTGTCCCATTAGTTAACGAACGGGGGTTAGACTGAACTAATGAGTTTAGCCGATTAATCTCGAATTGTTGGAGCCCATGATCTGTAGGTCCTTGAGGTCTCTCTACTAGCTTGTAAATGGATAAGCTTTAGGATAGCTTGAGAAATTAATTTGAAACGTTCAAATTAAACGAAACAAGAGAATATATATTTAAATATATGAAAATGATTATTGTGTAAAAATTAATTTAATATTTGATATTAAATTAATTAATATTGTTAAATTAATTTATGAAATTAATTTAAGAAAATAAATTTTCAATTAGAATGATTTTGGAATCATTTTTTTTTTTAAAGAAAAGTAAAAAATCGTTTTGCATGTTGCACAAAATGGAGAATTAGTTTTTTCCATTACCTTCATCTTCATGCTCATACAAAGGACATTATCCTCTCTACATTGATTCTCCAAGCATGAGCTGCAAGTCATGCACTCAATTTTTTTGCATGTTCATCTACTATATATAAAGAAGATTGGAGTCATTTGAAAGGGATGAATGTAGAATTTTTTTAGAGAAAATTTTCTATGAGAAAAGACTGCCTTCTTTAATCGGCTGTTGTGAGTTCTTCTTGGTTCTTCACTTCTTCAAGTTGTTCTTGAGTCCCACAACTCTGCCTAAAGCTCCAAGAGCATAGTAGGGAAGGTTTTGAGTTGGTTCACAGTGATATCAAAAGAAGACTGCTGCTGTACACCCATTTTCTTTGAGAGTTCTTCAAAAGTATGATCTTAAAACCCACTTTTTAGAAAAACATGCTTTAGTTTCTGCCAAAATTAGTGAATTTGAATGCTTATGGATCCTTGATACTTCTACTGCATGTTATTTAACTCTTTCAGATCTACCATTTGTAGTAGTTCACAACCTTGCAAACCTCTACAAAGGGGTCATATCCTTAGTGTCACCAGGATCAGGTATCGCTCCTTAATCCTGATACTACAAACCTTTTTAGGTTATCATTTAAGGCATGATCCACTTGTATATCTCATACACATGCTTAAGTTTACATACAATAACCATGGAGCTTTGTTTATTGGATATGAGTAAATGCAAAATATAATAACTCTTATTTTATTCATAACAATGTGCACATTTTAAAACTACAAGACTCCGAGAGAATTAGGACACCAATCCTAATAAGGATAATCCCGAATAAACAAGAGTTCATAGTTAGCTCAGGATTAAGATCAAGTTACCATAGGTCAAAATTCGAAATAGTCAGTTTTAATAGTAAACGGTCATTATAAAGAAAAGTGACTATTTTGAGGTCTGGTTTTATGCAAACATCCTTTGCATAGGATGCCTCACTCGCATGTCTCCACATGAATGATTTTGGGATCACATCATTTGTATCTGTATATAAAGTGGGCCCCATCCAATACTGTACCAGGACGAGGTACCCAATCTCATCCATATACTTTTAGACCTTTTTGGCTATATACTAAAACTTGATCCACTTTTATGTCTCTACATAAAGTTTAAAGTATTCATATTATAGCCATAGATTTGTTTATTGGATTTTTATAACAGAATGCAATATCAACAACATTTTATTGAATGAACAACTCAATAATACTTTTATTGATAAATAGAATATGTTTCCAATATTTATGAATTGCGAGTTTTAGGACATTTCCAACAATCTCCCACTTGAACTAGTACTCCAGTGAGTGATAACGGGCAGAAATGCACGTTATCATAGTGCTAAGTTATTAAAAAATGTTGGATTGCATTGATAAAATATGTTAAATTGCGTCCATTAATCATAAATTCTATAATATTGCGGTCGCATGCGTTCAGCACATGAGAACTATTGATTTTTGTAATTTTGTGCAGAATATGCGTTAATGCAATGCAAGATTGCATTCCTAGGAAATTATGGTCGAGCGCAACTTCACCGCAAGACTTTCCGTTGATCGTGCTCGCAAACATTCGCCCGAGAAGGATCGTCGCAACTTGGTCAGCGCAACATGGTAGGCGCATCTGGGTCTGTCTCTTATACACATCTAGATGTGTATAAGAGACAGATACAACTGGGAGAGAGAAGCCGCCTTTCACCATTGATGCCCTATAAATACCAAGTGCATTCTTCAGAAAAGGGGTTAACAAAGTTCACCGTTTTTACAACCAGTTGCTTTTGTTCATAATTTCTTTTCCATTTTAAGGCGGAGCAAGAGAAGAATGGCGGTGCCGGAGATCGCTCAGGGCAACTCGAGAGAGAGAACCTTGGGGTGTAAGGGCAGAGAGTGGGCCGACTCTTGCGAGAGCGAGAATATCTTTAGAGCACGAGTAGAAACAGTGTAAACGCCTGGCAGCAAGAAATCACTACTAGGCTCTTTATTATACTTGCATTGTTATTTGTACTTCATCTTCGTATCTATTCAATGGAAGTTCTATTTCTACATCTGCTCACTCTCTTAATATGCATGAGTAGCTAAACTAGTTGAATGGGTTGAGAAGAACTAAGCTAACATGACCTAGGAAGTTCATTGCTTGTGATTGTCTTGTTTTATGCTGTGCAAAATACCCTTTAGAGTTACTCGAGAGAGAGTCTAAAGAAAGAACCTAATGTCTCGAGAGAGAGTCTAAAGAAATAACCTAATGTCTCGAGAGAGCTAGGTTAGAATTTGGACTCGAAAGAGCAAGATTAGGCTTGCATAAACAAGAGATAGGGACTTAGAGATAAGCTTTATTTGTCAACTTGCATCGCATGCATCCTAGGAATAGGTATGATATTATGTGGTCGCATATTTGTGTGGATGTCATTTCATCATCGCATAAATAGGAATAGAGGTTTATGTGTAAACCCTGTAGACTTATCGCATGCATTCTAGCCTTAGAAGCCGTGGTATTCGCACCGAGAGGTGGTTTACTATTGTATGCATGTTGCATGATCACAAAGCATGAACGCATTCTAGGGAGTGTTAGCCGAAACTTTTCTCAATCTGTTCACCGCATATTCATCGAATTTCCCGTTTACCAACTATTTTCAAACTCCGCCGCATTTGTTATTTATTTTCATCAACGCAAACAACAAACCCAACAATTTATTTATTTAACTGGTTACCGCAAGTCTTCATAAAAATCACCAACACAACTATTTTCACAAGTCCCTGTGTTCGACTATGGACTTACCAGGAAACTCAGAGGAATTTACACTTGAATTCCGCTGGGAAAACTTGAGTGCACAATGCAATCCATCAACACATATCATCCATATTTCCATTTAATAAAATAATGCATCAGTGAGCTACAAAAATATACAAATATATAATGTACATAATATTAAGATACACAAAGAAAATACAATAAAATAGGGCATCTATATACCTTTGACATTCTCCTACTTGTGCTTGAAGCTCGTAGTCCTAGTCCGACCAAGTGGCCCTCGAACACTTTAATCGTGAGGGCCTTCATAAATGGATCAGCAAGATTATCTGCAAAGGCTATCTGCGTGACTATCACATCTTTTCTATGTACTATCTCCCGAATGAGATGGTAATTTCACTCGGTGTGTTTCCCGTGTTTGTGGCTTCTTGGTTCCTTTGAATTGGTGACTGCTCCACTGTTATCACAATATAGAATGATAGGCAGATGTATATTTGGAACCACTTCCAAATCTGTCAGAAACTTGTGCAGCCATACGGCTTCTTTAGTTTCTTTACATGTAGCTACATATTCAACTTCCATCATGGAGTCAGCAATACAACTCTGATTGATGCTTCTCCATACTATAACTCCTCCATTAAGTGTAAAAACTGATCCTGAAGTAGATATTCTGTAATCTACATCTGTCTGAAAATTAGAATTAGTGTATCCAGTAAGGATTAACTTAGTCCCATACACGAGCATATAGTCCTTCGTTCTCCGAAGATCCTTGAGGATATTCTTAATAGCAGTCCAATAACTATGTCCAAGGTTAGATTGGAACCTGCTGACAATTCCAACTGCAAAGTATATGTCAGGACGTGTACACAACATAGCGTATATCAGGCTCCCAACTGCTGATGCATATGGAATTCTCTTCATCTCTTCAACTTCTTGAGGCATTTTAGGACACTGTTCCTTTGACAAATAAATTTCATGTCTAAAAGGTAACATACATTTTTTGAAATTTTGCATATTATATCTTGACAATATCTTGTCAATATAAGATGTTTGAGATAACGCTAGAGTTTTGTTCTTGCGATTTTGAACAATTTGGATTCCAAGAACATACTGTGCATTTCCTAAATTTTTCATTTGGAATTGCGATGCTAGCCATCTTTTTACATCAACAAGAAAACTTGTCTCATTCCTAATGAGCAAGATATCATCAACATAAAGGACCACAAAAGCTACAGTTTTATTGGTTATCTTCTTGTAAACACAAAGCTCGTCAACATTTTGTTCAAAGCCATAAGATTTTATCACAGTGTCAAATCTTATATTCCAGGATCTAGATGCTGATTTTAACCCATAAATGGATCCTTTAAGCTTGCAAACCTTTTGCTCTTGACCTTATTCATTAAACCCTTCTGGTTCAGATGTGTAAATACTTTCATTAAAATGGTCATTCAAAAAGGTTGTCTTAACATCCATTTGCTATATTTCATAGTCATAAAATGCAGCAATGGATAAGAATATTCTTATAGATTTTATCATAGCAATAGGAGAGAAGGTTTCTTCATAGTCTACCCCCTCTCTTTGGGTATAACCTTTTGCCATGAGTCTATTTTTATAGGTCTGCACCTTACCAGTTTGGTCTCACTTTCTCTTATAGATCCATTTGCAACCAATGGTTTGACCCCATCTGGTTGAACTATAAGTTCTTAAACAGAATTGAAGTACATTAACTCCATTTCTAGGTCCATGGCTTCGGTCCATCGATCTCTATCTACATCTTCCATTGCCTATTTAAATGTTAATAGATCTTCTAAGCCATCATCAGGTATGATGATATGAGTTTTTTCTAGACCCATATAGCGATCAGGCTGTTGAATAATCCTCCCACTACGTCGAGGCATTCTCATCTCATGAGAAGGATGTGATGGAGCAACAACTCTTGTTGAAGGACCAGCTTAATCAACAACTCTTGTTGATTTACCTGTAGTTTCTTTAGTCATCTCATCTAATACTAGTTTACTACGAGGTTGATGATTTCTTCTAAGAATTTAGAGCATAAATCAATAACTCTTGTTGATTTAGAGCATAAATCCCCAAACTAGGAACACATCTACACAAGATGGAATTCACTTCTTCCCTAATGTCGGGGTAAGTAGATGAATTGCTCCTTTAAAGGCTGATTTTGAAGCTTGAACAATGTGGCCACACCCTCTCTTGACCTGAGAGGGACTTTGTCATAGTTGGACTATGATTTATTGTTTATTAAAGGAATCAGTGGTACTTAAGGAGTTAGATATAACTATAGGGGCAAAACGGTAATTTTGGTCCAGTTGTACTTACGAGTAATTTGTGAAGCACTATTGATACACTAAAAATGTACATAAAATGAATTTTTGATGAGTATTGATATGTTATTGATACATCTATGTTATAGTTTAAATAAAATTTAAATGACTACTGATAAACTACTGTTACTCTAAATATTTAGTATTCCATTTTGAGCTTATTATGATATAGTATTGATATATACACTAATGATCTATTTGCAATTTATTTCGAATCAATACTACTATACAATTGAAATGTCAATGTTATACTTAATTTAAGTATCATTGTAAATGATAGGCTTCATATTTGGTGTATCAACAATTCAATGATATGTTTTTTAATCTCTAAATCAAGTATATCAATCAACTAATATACGAAATATGAAATATATGTGATACAATTGATATACAAAATTAAATATAACTTTTATACCATTAGAGTCATGTCAAAATATTGAAAACAAAACAAACTAACAAACGTAACTTATATTTAGTATATCATTTGAAAAAATTAATGAATTTAACGTATACCATCAACATCAAATTTAAACTAGTCGGATGAAAATAACTCTATATCAAAATGAAACAAAAAAATAAAAATAATATTTACCATAGTCAAACAAATAACATCGATCATAACACAATTAAAGTCATGATATATGGGTTTGTATAAATTACATTATTTAAATAAAGTATATTGATTTATTGATATACCAAATATAAAGTATATCAATTGATTGATATATCAAAATATAAAATATATCGAATATACTTGCCGATAGACAATAAGGGTAAAATCATAATAATAGAAAAATCGAGAATCAGGTTTAAATTTTTTGATATATTTGTAATTTTGGAAAATCATTACTATATTTGCAAATATCTTTATCTTTTCTGCTACCCATTACAATTTTCCTAAAAATAATTAGAAGGCCAGAGCAAGGGAGATAGGTGCAACAAAAGGAGAAAATTAAAAGGATATTGTACTTTTAGAAACTATTTAGGAAAATATTGTTGTTTTCAAACTATTTGTAAAAATATTGTTGTTTTAAATAGGTCGAATTTTGAACCCTCGACCTTCCTTTTTTTTTTAGGAAAATATTGTTGTTTTCAAACGGATTCTATCATCTCAGCAAGTCTGACTAAATAACGAGCTAATGAATCTCCTTCTTTTTGCCGCTAACGAGCTAACGAGCTAAACAAATTCAAGAGCGAGAGTTTGAGCGAGAGCGTGATCGTGATCAAGAGCGTGAGCGAAAGCGAGAGCGAGAGCGAGATTTTGATAGAGAGCGAGAATACCGTACAAATTTCCCTTTTTTTTTCCTTTTTAATTATTACACATTCCACTTTCTTCTTTCTAATCCTTTCTTCTTCTTTTTTTTTTTTTAATTTTCCATTTTATAAAAAAAATTCTAAAAATATTTATTATTTTATTTAAACTCTAAAAAGAATAAATTAAAAATAATAATAACTCATAAAAATAAAAAAAATTTAAATTAAATATCTCATTTATATAAAAATAATTACAAAAATCAATGTGTCCCATAAGGCAGACGTCATCGATTTCGAGATGGTTGTCGTTGTCGACTTCGAACTTGAGGTTGCTCGGGTTCTTCTTGATGTTGCTCTGGTACCTCTGCAGGTGCTTCATAATATAAATATTCATTATGCTCTCCACGATCCCGACCATGTCCATGCATGTATGAAGACGAAGGACCAGCCTCTAAGTCATAATGTCCTAAACCAAATGTTGGCATCATCATCATCGGACTAACATAATCAGTTTGACTCTGCGTTTGCGTCATAGGGGGCAACTCTTCGACATTATGTGCAACCTCATCAAACTCATCCTCTTCCCAAACAGGTCCTCTACGTCTAGGAGTTGGTGGAGGAACAATAGGTATATCGTACATATAATGAATTTCCTCCATATAGCTTTGGTTGTCACTACATATAGCAAGAACCTGGTTCAGATCATTCGCAACCTCATGGAGTCTACTGTTGTTCGATCTCTGTGAATTATAAAAAAATTAGACAATATTTAAAATAAATTTAAATTAAAAAAATTAGATAATATTCATTCATTTACCAGATGACCCACAGCTGTTCCCGGACAAGTGACGTAGTGCCTTGTGATATTATTATACCAATGAATATATTCTGGAGTGACTTCTGTGTCAAACTGTTCAAGAGAAACCCCCACTGCAATAAACCTTGCACGATAGTGCTATCGCACTACCAAATATGCAACTTTTTCGAACCAATCTCCAATCCTTAGGTCAATATCATGCAGTACGGGTTCAGTATTACAAGGCGATGGGATATCCTGCTAAAAACCGAATTGTCTAATCACCCTGTCAGGAAGATGCCACTCACCAATGTGAAAACATATGAGAGGACTCATCGTCCGCCATATGTTTTGACCATTCGTACAAAAATTAGGCAAAGTATGCACAATAATTTTGTACGACTCCCAAATAACCTGAAACACAAAATATTATATTAGAGAATATTAAAGACAAATACAATAAAAATGTGAATAAAATAACCAATTAGGTTTAGTGTAATGTACCTTTTCAGGTTGAAGCAGATCAAACATGTATCTATACTGGTTGACTACATGTGTGGTTGTCCTAGTCACACAAAATTTGTCTCTCCACCTAATTTTTTAAATTGATAATTTAGAATTTAAATTAACTAGATGATTAGTGATATAAAATTAATTGAATTAAAACAACATATCGAAACCGTAGGCTCGTCCAACTAACTGAGCGTCATTACATGATGTAGCTGTGGAAGCTTGTTGAAACTGATCCAAAGCCCAAGTAGTTGCAAAGTATGAAGAGGCCCAGCTATCTCTCGGAACCTCAAGTCTTTTGCTTTACATGTTGTCTATACAAACATGCCAAGCATGCTCCACCCACATGAATTACCCACCCCACACTACCAAAAACCCACACCCGCATCATGGAGGTTAGCTAATAGTGGTAGGAACATCCAAGTGAACCAAAATGACTTGATTTTATCTGAGAAACAGACTTCACCATCATTTGTATGCTATTATATGCTCGCAGCATTAATCTTACTGACGGATTTCCTCGTCTGCATACATCTGATGAGCTCAAGAAATTGTGTTTCCTAAACATTACTTAACCTCGATCCTTTTAATGTCATTGTCGGCAGCCCATCTTATTTATTTGTGTTGTATGCATACCTGAATTTTAGCTCACTTAGTATTATAAAATATTTAAATAAAATTTTAATCAATATATATTATAATTAATTATAATAACCGGGTGTATTTATCTTGACTGCTCCAAATGCATCCCTTATTTTTCTCTTCTTTTCTCAAAATATGTTCACAGCTATTTGAAGAAATTTTATCATGAGCAAGACATTTAATAGGCAACGATTCGGAAGTCCCTTTTAGGACTACCATTGATGCATGTCTGATAATTTGCTCGTCCATCAACCCATATCTGAATCCTCCATCATGGCTTTAGAGTCCATTGCAAACTAATTTTGTAAAAGACAAAACTCAGACAGCTTTGATTTATTGCCTTTGATACTCTTCAATTGCTTTGGAATATGAAACTTTCGAATTTGAATACACTGACTATCTACGGCACGAAAACATTAATTTTTCAATGAATTAAACTATACTTTTTTATGAAGTTGCTGATGATATGTCTGATAAGCAAGAAACGAATGAATCGACAATAATCGGTCCGTCCAACCATTTGCTGTTGTTCACTGCTGAGCAATAATTCATAAGCGATGTCGATCTGAAATTAAACACAAGAACCCCCCTCTATTCGTGTTACATCCTTAAAGTGTTTCAGGACCACCACATAGTCATGCCAGACTCTTCAATACAGCAACGGAAATGTAGTAAGTAGATGGACCGGTTCGAGTTCAACTGATGTAGCAAATCAGTTTTCCTGTAGTATTTGCACGTACAAAGTGATGTACCATCTATCTGAATGCTCGGCCGACATTTACTTAAAACTTCTATATACCAAGGACCAAATGCCCAAAATACAGAAGGTAGGATAACAATGGCTTCAGTAAGCGTTTCTTTAACTCGCCACTCTAACTCGTAGTTTCGGGATTGTCTGTGTTAATAACATATATAACACACCTAGGCAAAATTTGTAAGACTCTCCCAATCACCGAATACTTTAGCACAACGCTTTTTCTTTTCCCTCCCATACCCTATGGTAAGAACTGATATCCAAGACTTTGATTAAATGCGAACGGTATATATCTCTCTCTTTT
>NC_052356.1:18280504-18299221 GCF_009727055.1 Benincasa hispida
AACATTTTAACACTAAAACATCAAAGTTAATACTAAATAAATCAAATATCATATGAATAAACTAAATTTTCAAACTATATTAAACTTTTGAAACTATACTAAACTTGTTAACTATCACAATAATTTTGTATTAAACTATAAATATCAACTTCTTAAACATAACAATAAACTAAACATTTTAACACTATAAACATCAAAGTTAATACTAAATAAATGAAATATCATAAGAATAAACTAAACTTTTCAAATATCATAAGTTCAACTCACAGATTCGACGGTAGTTCTCTTTTTCCTTCAAAGTGACAACGTTCACCCTTTTTTCCTATTATTTGTTATCTGACAATAATTACAAAAAAAAAAAAAAAAAAAAACTAGTATCTATAAATATATATATATAAGAACAAAAATAAAATTTTATAATTATTCTTAAAAAATAAAAATTTAGTAGAGTAACGAACCAGTATAGTTGTGTTGAGAATAATTGTTATTAAACGAAATACAAGAAAGAGAGATGGAAATGGAAATGGGAGGAGAGGAAGATGATTTCGAAGGCTTATTTTCGAAGGCAGTGAGGGGGCAGTGAGCTATGAAGGGGCAGTGAGCAAATCAAGGGGAGAGGAGTAAGCAAAATCAAGGGCAGTGAGTCTTCAAAAATTATCGAGGGGAGTGATTGAGGAAAAATGAAGAGGATGGTGGTTTAAAAAGATGTAGGTCGAGTGTTGAACACTCGACCCACGGGTTTAGGGTGGTTGAAAAGGCATTAAGGCTATGGCAGAGGGGCATGAATGCGTCAATGAATGCATGGAATTGAAGTAGGGGAATCGGATAACGTCAATGCATGCAGGGAATCGTGCAGGGGAATCGAAGCAAGGGCAGCTTGGTGATATATATGCACTTTTTCAGACTTATAGAAAGTAAATAAAGTGAAGACGATTTCCATGTGGCAGACCACGTCAGCTGACTGGTTGGCCATTTAATCCATGTGGCAGACTCAATCTCGCTCTCGCTCACAATCTCGCTCTCTCCTACAATCTCGCTCTCTCAATCTCGCTCTCTCCTACAGTCTCGCTTTCAATCTCGCTCTCTCCTACAGTCTCGCTTTCAATCTCGCTCTCTTCCCACAGTCTCGCTCTCTCCCACAATCTCGCTCTCTCAATCTCACTCTCTCCCACAATCTCGCTTTCAATCTCACTCTCTCCTACAATCTCGCTCTCTCTTACAATCTGCTTCACCCACTTATCTTCCTTGTCAAGGGTTGAAGTTTCGACTTATGTATGCCAGAACTTAACCTTCGACAACCTAATATACAAAATTAGCGAGATTCCCTTCGAGATTCCCTTCTAGAGCGAGATCCTCATCACAAAATTAGCGAGATTTCCCTTTCCTTGTCCAGGGTTGAAGTTTCGACTTATGTATATTGAAACTTCAACCCTCGACAACCCTAATTCCATGTTTTTCTTTGTTTGTCGAGTTCTCAACGTTCAACCTCTACATTAGTCGAATCCTCAACCCTCGACTTCTAGCCTCGAAATCCCAAAACAACAATATTTCTCTAATAAGTTTGAAAACAACAATATTTCTCTAATAAGTTTTGAAAACAACAATATTAATATTAAAGGTCCCAATAAAAGTTGAAGAATGTGGTGGCTAAACTATCTCACAAACCCAACAGCAAGCATGGGAGACATTACCAGACATAAGCTTGATGAAGGAGAAAAAATAAATATGGTGAGGGGAGTTTGAAAAGAAAAGTTAAAAAACCAAGAGACTTTTACCAGACACAACCATGGTGTGGACTTGCTATTCATTTACCAATTGACTCTGAAAATTGAAGGAATTTGAAAGAATATGGAAGCCAGTAATGAAAAGACAAAAGAAGTTAATTAAAAAAGACTAAGTTGTTATCATTTTTAAAATATATGAACTAAATCGTTACTTTTAAAAATCTAGGGACTAAAATATTATTTTATGAAAGTTGAGGTATTAATAATCCTAACTAATTTTTTTTTGTTGCTATTTTCTGGTGGTTTAAAATGCTGTTGCAGGGGTATTTTTGCCACGGTAGGATTTGGATAATCGGTTGAAAATTGCATTTAACTATTTTCCAAAAAAAAAAAAAAGGTGGAGTAAACAATTTTTCAAGCAAAGATAGTTAAATGCCAAAAAAAATTCCACATCATGAAGGGCTTAAGGTAGTTAAATGCCAAAAAAAAAATAAATAAATAACTATCATGAAGGCTCAAGTGTTTTGATTGTCGGACCATTAAACATATAACATATAAATTTGTTAGTAAACCATAAGATTAGTGGTTCGAATCTCCATATTCTAATTAAGAGTGTAACAATTCTGACTATTCAACCCAAAATGTTAGTTTTATTCTTCAATTGGGTTAAAGTTTTTCTATTTTTATTAGGTTGGGTTGGATCGTGGATTAGCTAAAAGAATTTCTTTTTGTATAAAGTTTGATTATTTTATATTGATTAATTTATAAATTTTTAAGTTTTTTCTTTTAATATTGTTATGATATTTGTCTTTATTTAAAGTTTATAATAAATATCATAGATATTTGTTATTTAGCATTTGAATTTTATGAGATTTTAGTTATTAGTGATGTGTTGTATATAAATTTATTTGTTTTTAGTTAAAAAAAAAAAAATTATAATCCGACAACCAAACTAAATCCAATAGTTGAGTTTGGTTGGGTTGGGTTGAAGACTTCATTTGAGACCTTTGGATTATCAACCCAATTCGGATTGATCCAAAAAAAACATTTTCAACTCAATCCAATCCAATCCGTATAGACTAATTCCCGTTGTACTTAAATTAAAAAAAAAAAAAAAAAAAAAAAAAAAAAAAGGTGGGGATTTCTGATTGTCGGACGGTTAAGTGAAGATCAAAGCCAGAATCCGCACCCAAACATAGTTAAAATAAATCAAATAAGTCCCCATCGGACCAGCAGAAGACGATGGAGACCCATTCACTTTACCTTTATTCTTTAAAAGCTTTATTGAGCAACTAACATATATTGGTTACCATTTCCTGAATTGGATGTGTAATTTGGGATAAATTCTGAAATGGATGGGTAATTCGGGATAAATTTTACAACACGTAGATGTCCATAATCTCATAGATTACACATGCACCCATTAATCTTCCTAATAGAGATCGTCGAAATCATTTATAACATAAACCACAATTAAGAATAATATTCTCTACCTTCTCCTTTCTTCCTTATGTTCTCTTCATCTTCTCTTTTAGGTTCTTGTTCTTATTAACAGACATCATCGTTTTATTTATTTGTGGAGTAAATAAATTTTATCAGATACACCTAGACAAGACTCATTTTCACACAAATAAAATAAAATATTCTAGACTTCACCTATATCAGCACAATACATAGAAAACACAGTAGTGAAAACTGAAAATGACAACTGAAAGAAGCATATAAACACATATTTTAACTTACCATTCTATTGTTGATTATGGGCATTTTGATTGACTTGACAAAAAAAAATCTTCTTTTAAAAAAAAATCATTTTTATTTAAATATTTTTTATAAAATCTTATTAAAATATACTTGAAAAGCTATTTTGGATGGTTACCAAACATTCCAAGTTCTTTTAAAATGAACTATTTTTTAAATTAAACACTTGAAAATGTATTCCAAACACACCCTAGATAGTATTTTGAAAGCGAGAGATTCCCATATATAAACATAATCCATGCTTTTCCTGTTTTTCAAATAAAATGCTATTTATAGCACATCAACTCTATCAGGATCAGAAAGCATCAACAAACACTCAAAACTTGGGTCCTAATTATTCAACAAAAAGAAGTACCTGTGGGCATAGTTTTTAGAAAGCAAAACCACCACAATTAACCACCAAAGCATGAGCTTGACTTTATAACGATACAAAAATACTTAGCTATTGACACGAAAGTGCTGATAATGTTTTAAATCAGATAGCCTGACAATACCATAATGTAAAACTACAAACCTAATCATTCATTATTACAGTACACGATTCACAGACACCCAACTGAAGTTTTATGTACAGGATTCCAATGCGTTATTAAAATCACAAATTACCAGATTTATCCTTTCCAGTGGCTTCCGGAGCAGATAACCTTAAATGCCATTATTCATATTCATCTTCAGATGCCCGCCAAGCAATGACATGAGCCCACCTCCATGAACCCTCCCCTCAGGAATTGAATATTCAAGGGATTTTGTGCCAATACAATATCCATTCCCTTCTTCCTCTCCCTTCTCTGTACTCAAAAAACTAGAATATGATGCTGATGACTTCATTGAAGATGGAACCAATACCTGTGGTGGTATAAGCCGATGCCGCTTAGTAGGCTTCTCCGGGGAATCAATCGAGTCACATATGAAACTGACTCCAGAAGATGAATTATAGTTGTCCAAGCTATCTCCAACGGTAGATGCAGCAGAAGCAGACACCAGACCATGGAAAAGTCCTGGCCCAATCAGGCTTCCCCTGTTTGTTTCTCGATCTTGGACCATGCTACTATGAGCAGCACATAAACCACTCTTACCCCTTGCAAACTTTTCACACTTGCCTTCTCCCCATGTGCATCTTTTTCCACCTCCATGGGCTTTGCAGAAATCTGTGCTCCCTTGGGCACTCTTTCCACAGTTCTCAAATTTGCATCGCTTGCCTCCGCCATGTCTGACACAGCAATCAGTGCGCCCACGAGCACTTTTCGTGCATCCTGTCACAACACACCTCTTTCCACCACCATGAGCAACACAAAAATTTGTTCCCCCATGTACACTTTTTGGGCAAATCCCACCCCCATCAAAGAGGCAACGCTTTCCCCCACCATGTCCCTTGCAAAGAGGAGTACTCCCTTCAGCCCCTTTTGTGCATCCGGCAAATATACATCGCTTCCCTCCCCCATGGGCCTTACAATACATGGTACTTCCTTGTGCACCTTTTGTGCAGGATTCATACTGGCAACGGCGTCCGCCACCATGAGAAATACACAGACCAGCTTGTCCTTCAGCACTACGAGTACAGCCTTCCATCTTACATCTTTTCCCCCCACCATGTCTAATACAAAGGCCCGACTTGCCACGCGCAGCCTTAGCACATCCACCTGAATATCCACAACGTCTACCACCACCATGAGCTATGCAAAATTCTGTCTTCCCCTCCGCACTTTTGGTGCACCCTAAATGTTGGCACCTCCTCCCTCCACCATGAGCCTTACAGTAAGCAGTACGACTCTCAGCACCCTTATTGCACCCAGGTTTCTGGCATCTATGTCCACCTCCATGACCAATACAAAGACCAGATGCTCCTCGTGCACCCTTCTCACAGCCAAAGTATTTGCACCTTTTAGAATTGTTTGCCTGATGATCTGAACTCACGCTTTTGGTTGTCTGGTCGATTACAGTTCCTAAGGAGTATTCTACAGTAGGTGATAGTTCTTGGCTCAGCTGATTTCCACTGTCAGTTTCAAGAAGCTCCTGCTGAATCAGAACCTTTGAAGTGCCCATTCTTGGAGCAAAAAGAAGTGATGGCATATACCCACCTGATTTTTTTGCTGAGGTAGAACCCTCATCAACTAGTGGGATAGACAATTGATTAGCTTCGGCAGCCCATTGGTTTATCAGATAAGCTGCACTGACATCAGTTTCTGCTGAAACTGAACATTCGAGCACACTTGAAGCTTCATTAGTCCCTCCAGAAAGACCGAGCTGCAATATTGAGTCAGTCGGCGATATTTCGTTTGGTAGAGATGTAACTTGTGCCTTATTCTTATTATATCCAACATTGTAATAATCATCACAGTTAGCACTAGGAGTTGGGCCAAGTCCAAGTACTAGTCTGCAGCCATCATCTGGAGCATAGCGGAAGCTAAAGTTCAGGTCATTTAAAGCAACTGCACATCCGGAGGATTTTCTTCCTCCAAAGCCAAAACAATTCAAGCTCAACGTAGTGTCACCAAAGTTGTCATCTTTTGTGAGATCACCATTTTGAGAATAGTGTGCAACAGTCTTGTTCAAATCCATTCTCTCAACGCTGAAGTTTAAACTAACAGGATAATCTTGCCAACAAGTTTTAAGGAATACTAAAAGCAGATATACGTAACAGCACCCACAGATTCAAACAGATTACTACTACCTCCACTGCTTACAAACCCCGATGTATCTGATCTATCCATTGGCGTATTCGGTGACCCAAAGATCTTCCCACTATGCAACAAGTTTTTTAGTCAATTCCTAGTATATCTAATGACGTTTCTTGGATAGAACCCCTTGATGACAACGAGTAATGTTGATATGCAGAAATCTTCGGAGCTCCTTATGCTCCTTGATGAGGACTCATTGAGCCTCATGAACCCTGAAAGTAGTACATCTTATAAGACAGTTCACACGACCAATTTCAATGAAAAGATGCCTCTCCATCAATTCACACGCATTGTTGGACACAACAATAGCAGAATAGTAGGTACTGTCGAAGCAAAGAGGAATTTGAAGTAGATGTCAGGAAAAATGCTTTAAAATAAACCTCCAATCACATGACTACTGTGAATACAACTCTGAGAACATTACAGAAAAATGTCACAAGTTCTACATCCCAACTTTCTGAAATAACATGACTTTTCAATTGAAACATATATGAAGTTATGGACAAATACAATAATTACCAATCTGAAATGAGTACAGTGGCAGGATGCCTGTCCAAAATTTAAGTTAAATGCAGACAATTAATTGATTGGTTACATGCTTTTAATGGCACTGGAGAAACATTTTATAACATATCAATTCAAAACTCCAACACTTGCAGAAAGATTACTTTGGACCTTTTTTATTTTATTATTGTTGCTTCTTTACAATTTCATAAATGGACAAACAGTTATATACAAACTTCGAAGCATATACATTGTAAACACATCTGGACACAAGGTAGATGTGGTCAAAGTCTCTTTAAGTCATGTGGATGCAAGAGAAGTAAGAGAAAACAAATGATTAAGCAGATGGGAAAGCAAGCGGCAAAGAGGGTAAAACAAAAAGAAATAGAGCAATAGAACCACTAAGTTGAAGCAGATGCACTTTTGCTGATGCAGATAGCATATATATAGATTGATGAGTTAAACTTAATATGATTATTGAAATGATACCATGCAGATGGCATACTAATGAGTTAAACTTGATGTGGTTATCGAAATGATACCAATTTGTTTGTCGACTTCTTTTAAGCATTCAACTTCAGTAACAATTTTAGTCTAATACACTTCACTTAAATACCTCTTCTTATAATATCTTTCATTGATATGCCTATATTGCACCATATTAGCAACAATTATAAGCGTTATAGGATATAACATTATCGCTCGAATTGCAAGAAGGATATTCAGAAACCAAGCTGTTATGTTATACTACCCAGAAAATGCAAACTAACATGATTGAAATCCTTTCTCAAAAGCTCCCATAGCTCTTTGGTCGGAGACAACCCTTTTTTTTTTTCCTTCCTCGTGAATAAAATCTTGATCATGTCAAAAATAATAATAACAAATCTTGAATTGTGCTTCCCCTCGGGAAGGACTATTACTTTTGATTTTATGCAGAAATTGTGAATCATCTTTTGTGGTCATACTTCAATCGGCTAGAGTTTGAAATCGCTCTTGGTAAGAGTTCAGTTTAGCCTTCACTCAATGATTGAACATCCAAGAAGCAGTAGTGGAGGTAGCAGATCCTCCCTTCCAGGGAAGAGATCAGGTTCTTTGGCAGACTAGTTCCTTGGCTACTTTTTAGTTTATAAAGCGGAAAGGAATAGGAGTGTTCCTCAGAAAAATAGTTCTTGAGAGAATTTGTGGATTCGGAATGTAGTAATTTCCAATACTTCTCCATGGGCTCTCTATTCTGTAATTATCCTTTGTTTTTTATTCCCAAAAGTTGGGAGCCATTTTTACAATTGTTTTGCGAAGGTGTCCCGCTTGTTTCAGGGGGGCCATTTTCTTTCAATATTTTTTGTGTGTCTCTCCTTAGATTTTGTTCATTCATGTTCTCCACAAAAACTAGTTTCCCATATCACTCTAATTTCACCAAAGCAACTATAGTTCAACTAACACGATGTATTAGTGACCAAAAGGTCCGTGGTTTGAATCCCCTACCCCTATTCTAGTATTCAAATTCAAAAAAATATATATCGCTTCTAATTTCCTGATCAAAAAGAACACAAGACTCGATAGTTTTAAAGAGCTTTAAAGGATTCTTCTGCGGTAAACCTGTTCTAATTCTTAATTTCCTTTTATATTTACAACTATCACTGATTAGCTGATCAAAGCATGTCGCCTAAAAATGATCTGTAAGCATAAAGTAACAACCCGCCAAGTATGTGTAGTTTTTTTTTTTTTTTTTTGGATAAAAATTAGGCTTGGGGTAGGTTTTCTTAACCAAAAAGAAAACGGGACGTCACCCAAATCGTACACCAAGCGAATAATAGAAATGAAGTCAACCCTCTTTAATCATAATAGGCGACACGAATCACTAGCTGCACTCCCACAGAAAATCAAGAAAATAAACTCTTGGGTATAAACAATCATGCAAATAAAAAATAATTAAAGGATAGCATTTTCTAGATCTTCAACTGTAAATCTCAATTCAATAACTAAGCAAAAAAAAAAAACAAACAAACAAAAAAACAAAACAAAACCCACTCAAACACACACACACAAATTCAAAATCAAGATGTGTACGCTTATTAATCACAACCATCATATCGAAAGAAAGACGATGCGACCAGAAAACAAAAGTCGAGATTTCGAGCAAGAAAATGCACAGCAAACATGGATAATGATTTCATTCCTAATTATGATAGATTCAAGTAAAACAGAAACAGAAGTGAAGATAGGAATCAAATCCAGAGCAACATACCTGAAAACACAACCAAAATCTAAGAGAAAAGGAAAGGCAAAATCAGTAAATCGGAGAAAGGGAAAGGAAACACAAATGATATACCGTAGTGCAGCAATTTATAGAGGAGAATCGGAGAAGAGTAGAAAATGAAGGAGCAATCTAAGGCATGTTGAAATTTTGTTGGAGATTGAGAGAAATGGGGGAAAAAGAGAGAAAAACAGAAAAAAGAAGCCAACTATAAACTCAAGTCCAAGTGGAATAGAAGAAAGAAATTGTGGTGGAAGTGATGTGGTAATTAAATTATTATTTTTTTTAAAAAAAAAAAAAGAAAAAAAGAAAAATGGAATTTGATGTGGGCGGCTCATATGGAATCTTGAACACCATTTTTTGATACATGGGGCAGCCCTCTCACACATCATTAATGCCCTTTCAATTACATAAATAGCCTTTTTTTCTTCACACTACACGACAACGCAGATTTTCTTATTATTTCATGACTTCTTCTATTCATGCTCCTTTAGTATTGTTTTTTTTGTTTTCGGTTGGAGGGGTGTTTTGGTAAATGTACACATTCTTTTCTTTTCTATTTTTTTTATTTCTTTTTAAATTATATATAATTTTGAAAAATATAAAAATCTATATACTAAATTCTAATCACCTAACCACCCCCTTTAGATTGCAGAAGATGTTTTATACGTATGAATATTTAAATATATTTAATTTAAATATATAGATTTTAGATCAAAAAGCAATGTAAATTGTTTTAAAGCCTTACTTCTTAAATTAAAACTTCAATTTATTTTCCAAGTCATCAAATAAAATTTGATGTATCATCTCATCCACATCAACAGTTAAAAGTTAAGTGAGATATTATTTAGAATTATTTTACAAACGTAGAGGATCTATTAGACTTCAATTCCAAACCCATCAACAAAAATTACATTTTGCACTAGCTTTTTATAGTTGAATTACAAATTTGATTTTTATGATTTGTTGAACCAGTTTCAATTTGGTTTGAATGCATGCCACCGATAGCCATGAAAATTGAAAAAGCTTAAGCTAGATCTTTGACAAAAAAAAAAATTTAGCCTTATTTTCGCACATGGATAAAAAAAGAATGTACATTGGTCAATAAAGCAATGGACATGTGATGGATAGAAAAAAAGACTTGTCGAACGTCTTTGCCAACGAATTAAATAAAATTTATAATATCAATCTCAAACCTCTACTACTAAATAGTATTAGTAGCAAGATCAAGTCAATTCGTAGAGAAACACAAAGATTAGTTTCACAAAACTAATTCTTTAGTTAAATTGATAAAAGAGGGGAATGGGGGAGTTTGGTTTGAGATTGAGGAAAATCAGAAATCATCAAAAATACAATAATAATCCTAGGATGTTTGCTCAATCGTCTCAAACACATGGTTGATTTAATTATTAATAGAGCATCAAGCGTCCTAAACTATTAATCAAGATTTGCATCCTAATTAAACTAAGTGTCAATTAATCCAGAATGTAATACATCTAAAATCAACCAAACACATGCATTAAATTTTATGGCTAAACTATGAAAATTAGTTAATGGTAATTGCTAATTAACTTGATTTGTTCTTTATCTCTAAAGGAATGGAATTCCAAGCAGAAGCATGTGGACACACGTACCAATGTAATTTAATTTGAAAAAAACTTGAAAAAACCAGAGAAATTATAGAAGAACAAGATAAATATTTATAAATTAGAGCATGTTTCTAGGGAGAAAAGGATGAGAAGAACTAATCTTTGAAGACATTTCTTCTCGTAATTCCTCTCCTCGAAATGTAACAACACGATGCAAGATCTCCCTCGAACTGAAAAATGCCCACACGAACATGGAACATCACCATTTGGTTTCCTTGTTATTCTCAAAACAAAATCAAGGATGTGTGGGCTCTTTAATTTAGTAGGGAGAGATTTGTGTGAGAAAGGTTTGGGGAAGAAGATCAAATACACAAAGACTTTGCTTCTCTGTGATCTATGCGTTGGAAAAATATTAATTAGATCACAAATCTCCTTTTTCTTTTATGTGAGAGTGAGTTGGTTTGAGAGAGAGTTAAAACTCTCCTTCACCAACTCACAATAACTCCCAATGGGAGTTATTATTTTAAATTTAAATAATTTATATAAATATTAACAATTAGGGATATTTTCAAAAATAAAAAATAAGGGAAACTATTTACATAAAATAGCAAAATTTAATTATTTTAGGCTTCTATCAGTTTCTATCACTGATAGACATTGATAGACTTCTATCAACCTCTATCAATGATAAAGTTCTATAAGTTTTTATTATTAATAGATGCTGATAGAAGTCTATCGATATATTTTTTTCTATTTCTATAAATAGTTTGACATTTTTTTTATCTGTGAAAATTTCTTTAATAATTAATTAATTCATTCATTCATTCATTATCATATATTTAATTTAATGTTAATCATATTCAAATAATATCCCCTCACACAACATATAGTTTTAATATGAATCTCATTCATATTAATCGTACCCTATAGTTTTAATATAAATCTCATTGTTGAATGAGAAAATTGGATTAATCGTAAATTGACATGTCATTTCCCAAATTAATGACGAATTTACAAATAATCTAATTTAGGACTAATTAAAAAATTGACATGTGTCCTAAATTGAATTGAAGACATAAGTTGGCAAATCCCAATGATGTCACATGTTTTCATCATGATTGTTGGTTCGAATAAAATTAATTTTGTCCAAAATAATATTATAATTTGGGCTAAAATCCAATTGAGTCCAAAAATAGGCTTATCGTGGCCTAAATGGCAAATAAGGCCCAAATTCAATTAGTTGGGTCCAAGGGCCAGGTCCATGTACCAACCAAGCCCAAGCCCACGAAGCCTACTTGAGAACTCTATAAACAGAGGAGTTCTCTTAATTTGTGGAGGTCAGAAATTCTACACTCCAAAGAGCCTAGAGAGAATTCTCTACAATCAGAAGACTCCTTGACTCCTGAAGCTGGTCACACTTGAAGATTGAAGTCCTTTGGAGATACAAGCATCCTCCTAAGACTCTAACTTCAAGAACATTCACACGCTCCACTTCCATACATCAAGCGTATGCATTCAGCTAAGAGAGAATCAAAGGATTAAGTACTAGAGATCGAACCACATCCGCATCAAATCTACATCAACACAAGTTCAACTCTACAAAATACATTTCTCCAAAAGCCACGTGTGAACACTGATTGTCTAAAAAGATCATCAAGCCAAAGGCAATCATTCAAGAAAATCATCAAGCCTAAAGACCAATCATCTAAGAAAATCAACAAGCCCAAAAGTCGATCATCCAAGAAGATCACAAGCCCAAGGGTCAATCATCCAAGAAGATCATCAAGCCCAACAATCGATCATCCAAGAAGACCAACAAGCGCAAAGGCCGATCATCCAAGAAGATCAACAAACCCAAAAGTTGATCATCCAAGAAAATCAACCAGCTTAAAGATTAAAGTTTATTTTGAAAGCATCAAAGGATTATGTATTAGAGATTGTACTTGCTATACTAAAATTAATACAAATACAAAAGTTCAAATTCTACGAAACAAGTTTCTTTGGAAACCTCGTGCGAACAAATTGACACGTCCAGTGGGATGTCTCTACCTCTCATCTCTCTCCCATCATCCAAATCAACAAATGGCACCAAAGAAAGTTGCATCCAAAACAATTGCTATAAGCGGCTCCTATACGGGACCTGTCATCCGAAGTCACTCAAAGAGGATCATGCACGAGCAAGAACAAGGCTCTTTCACTACAGAGAATATCTGGGAACAACTGATGGAATCACCTAAAGGCAGGATCATCATCAGAGAAAATCCCTCGTTCGATAACGCTGCTTCTACTTCTAATCAATCAGAGAAAGAATCATACTTTGATGTAGTGTCTATCATGATGGCTGACGTAACAGCTGATCGGTCATGGCAGAGATGGAGAGAAAGATAAATTCCTTAATGAAAGTTGTAGAGGAGCAAGATAATGAAATCGTTGCCTTAAGAGAATAGATGCAGGCTCGTGGAGCTACTGAATTGAAGGAAATCTAAACATAGAGATCTAGTGAGCGGAAGCGGACTGTTCCAAATTTCATTGTTAAAGAACTCAAACAATTCCAGTCTAAATGGAAACGATTATGCATAAACTATAAATTACAGCATGCTTCTTTAAAATGAACAGACAAGGGATAGAGTATGCAAACCTTTGAAGAACCTTTCTTCATGTATCCCTCGATCAATCTCCAACGTATCCAAAGAAATACTCGAACGCAATTATCAGAATAGCCAATAGCATGAACTGAAGAATCCTTGATCACTATCGAGTCCAACTCGATCCTTGAACCTCGAATGGAACTATAACACCACCACAAGAGTTACCTTGGTATTCTCGATGTGAGAATCCAGGAGTTGTGGGTTCTGTGTGACTTTGGATAGAGGAAAGAAGGAGGTAGACGATCGAGTAAGTGGGAGATGGATGAAGTCTATCGTATAGACTAGATACATGATCGTTTAGTAAGAAGAAGCCTATCGAATAGACTTGCTACTCGATTGTGTAGCAACGAGTAAACGAGTAACTATCGTATAGTAAACTCGATAGTTGATCATTTAGGCTATGAGACACTATCGTTTAGTAAAATGCTTTTACTCGATAGTTGATTCTTTTGTCAAACGACACAAAATGAATCATCATCTAATATTGGAAAACTATTTTCCTTTTATCTCATAATTACCATAACCGTGTATAATCTCCCACTCAAGTTGGTTATTAAAGAAAAATATTAAATAATTATCATATAATTAATATATTATAAATAAATATGATAACCAACTTATCATATTATATTTATAACATATAGTTTTAAAATTTCATCATATGAAACATATAAACCATAGTTCTTTTTATATGTTATGGTATTTAATATAAATCATATTTATATCAATTCCTCCAATTAATGTATCTAATAAATCATATTAATTATATCACATATAATTGAATTAATTTAATTATATCACATATAATTAAATTTTCTCTTGTTAATTTAAACACTTCAAACTAACCCAAAATCTGATTCTCAACTTAAACCCATTGAGCTACCAAGGGGACCTTATGGATCTATAGGTTGAAGCTCCTGTTGGGTTTTATGTTCTAAAACTCGCAGTTTGTAAAATAATAAACATTTTCTATAATCAATAAACTTATTATTGATTTTATAAATTGTAGATATGAAAGTCTAAATCCAATAAACTAAGACCTATGACTATTACATGAGTACTTGAACTTTATGTGGAGACATAGGAGTGGATCAAGTTCGAGTAAATAGTCAAAATGATCTATAGTACATGAATAAGATTGGGTACCTTATTCTGGTAACACTATTGGATATGGCCTACTCTATAGTTGTTACAAAGAGTTGCAAAGTGCTACATACAATATGATCCTAATTCGTACATGTTATGGCATGAGGAGTGGGGGCGTCCTATGAATTGAGTTTGCATAAGATTAAACCAAGAAATAAGTCTATTGAAGGAAATTGGATTTCTGAGATTTCCATGAGCAGCGGAACAAGATTATTCCAAATCACAACCATAAATGAACAATACATTTACAGTTGTCTTCAAACAAGTGGTTATACAATTAAAATGCAGAAATTACAGTATGAAAACTCAAATGCACAAAGGGAAAAACTATACGAACAATCGAAGAAGCGTCTCATTGCTTCCATGCCTGCGCACGACCCGCTCGAACAACAGCAACCTCGAATGCTCGATCTACACGACTACAACACAGTATACGAACAGCGAGAACACTTCACGCTCGTCCTCAATGATCGCCTCGGCCACGAACTCCCTGAAACAGCGCGAAGAACCTCAGAAAACCTTCGACTGTGTTCGGTGAGTTTGACACCCCACAAGGTGACTTTTGGTATTCTCGGTGTGAGAATCTAGGGTGGCTCTTCGGACTTGGAATGAGGCAAACGAAGGAGGAAACACCGACCGCGTACACGACTGGGCAAGTGGGAGATGGCGGAGACCTATCATATAGGTCGATGACCCAATTGTTTAAAATTAAAATAAGCCATCGTCTAGCAAAAGCTATTTCGATCATTAGCTCATCGTTTAGCTCGTGTTTGTCGCGTACAGACTCTATACGATCGTTTACTTTGGGCAAGCGATCGTTTTAGCAAAACTATGCGATCGTTTAGTAAATACTACACGAACGTTTAGCTTGCTCAGCCGTCGTTTAGTAAATCCGTATTATACTTGACGACTACCGTGAGATCCTTTGCGGCCAAGAGAAAAATCTAACAACTTTATTCAATCGTTTTGTTAAATCTCTTTTTTTTTTTTTCAATAGGAAAACTACTTTCCTTTTAAACTCACGGTTACATGAATTCAATAACCACCACCACTTGGTTATTAAAGAAAAAAGAATTTAATTATCTAATAATTAATATTATTATAAATATAAATGATAACCAACTTATCATACTATATTTATAACCTATAGTTTTAATATTTCATCTCATGAAATATATAAACCATAGTTCTTTCTCTATTCCATCGTACTTAATGTAAATCTCATTTACATCAATTCTCCACTAGATGTATCTCATACATCAAATCGATTATATCATATATAATCAAAATACCTCTGGTCAATTTGAACATTTCAAATCAACACCAAGAACTAATCCTCAACTGAATCCATTGAGCTACCAAGGGGACCTCATGGACCTGTAGCTCGAAGTTCCAACGGTACGTGAATAACTGACTAAACTCTTTAGTCACGGGATCCATCATCCGTTAACTGTCAAACACTCCACTAAAGACCGGCAACAGAAATCTCTTTACCACAGATATATTATGTGTCCATCTTAACCAATCAGTAGTGCGACAACCCTTCACAGATCGCTCGTAAGTACAGCTGGGCCAATAACCGTTATGCCCCTGTAGTTACATCTGTCTTCTTAAGTACCACTGATCTCTCTAATGAACATAAGTCATAGTTCTACTATGACTGAGTCTTCTCTTCCAAAGAGAAGCTGTGGCCACTATGTTCAAGCCCCGGAATCAGTCCTTAAGGGAGCAATCTCTCTACTTATCCCTGCTTCGGGAAAGGAGTGAATTCCATCTTGTGGATTGAGTTCCCAGTTCTCAGATCAAACAAGTCCCCAAAATGGTAGGCATGTTGAGTTGACAATCTGGCCACTCTCACCCATACTAATAAAAAGACCGCCCTCAAAGGTAGGAGTTCACAAAACACTCAGGATTGAGGTCGTGTCACCTATGGTCGTTTAGGTGAGATGCAAGTCTCTAGTATCAATGGAATTATATACAGAGTGTAGTCACCTCGTGGTCCAGGTCTTATACAAAATCTTTATATAGGACACCCTCGCTCGCACGTCTCCACATGAATGGTCAGGATCTACCATCTGTAGTAGGTTACATTACTTGCAAACCTCTACAAAGTGGGACGTATCCGTAGTGTCACCAGGATCAGGTATCCCACCTTAATCCTTATACTACAGACCTATTTAGGTTATCACTATCACATATACATGCTTAAGTTCACATAAGATAACTAAGGAGCTTTGTTTATTGGATATGAGTAAATGCTAGAATAAAATAATTATTTTGTCCATTGAACAATGTGTATCTTTACAAAACAACGAAACTCCGAGAGAATTAGAACACCAATCCCATCAGAAATAAGTCACTCCTACTTTATAATGTTGTTTATTGTATAAGATTGACTATTTCACTTACATGACCTAGGTAACTCGATCTTAATCCTGAACTAACTATGAACTCCTGTTTATTCGAGATTATCCTTAGATTTGCATAGGTGAGGGTTGACTCAACAGCGCCGGCTCAATAAGCCTCCCATTTCAGAGGTAAGACCTAATAAATAGCTGGGGACATAGGGTGCAAGACGCAGTTCATGCCTACCCGATTTAGGGATAGGAGAAAGGTTGTTCTCTCAAGTACTAAATCCAGGTCTTGAACAAAGGGCCCCACCCTCTCACTAGACTGAGAGAGTTTGGTTTAGTGATTGGATCACAAACCAGTTGTTAATTAGAGGGTAAGTAGGACTTGAGGAACAAGACGTAATCTCGGGGGTAAAATAGATTCTTGACCCAGCCGTTATTATGAACAACTTGTGAAGGGTCGACTTGCTGATTATGGTTAAATCATGTGGACATAATATATCTACAGTGAAAGAAGTGTAACTATGGGCTTTAGTGGAGTGACCCATTAGTCAACGAATGGGGGTTAATTTGGTCTAATGAGTTTAGCCAATTAATCTCGGATCGTTGGAACCCATGATCTGTAGGTTCGCGAGGTCACCCTACTAGCTCGTAATTGGATTAGCTATAGAGTAACGTGATAAGTTAATTTAAAATATTCAAATTAGAATAATTACTTGTTTGATTTGAGAATTAAGGCAACGAATGGAATATTGAGATATAAATATATAAAGATGGATATGTATAAAAATTAATTTAATATTTGATACTAAATTAATTAGTTTTATTTAAAAATTAATTTTATAAAATTAAAATTTTCCGTTTTAAAATAAAAGTGGATTTTAAAAATCAAGTTTTGATTTTGAGATAAAATTGGAAAATTGAAAAACCATGCACAAATGGAATATTGAGATATTCCATTATCCATCTTCTTCATGCTCACACAAAACCCATTTTCCTCTTCTTCATTAACTCCAAGCATGAGCTGCAAGTCATGCAACATTCTTCTTTGCATGTTCACCTGCAATAAATAAAGAAGAATGGAGTGATTTTGAGGGAGGCAATCAAGAGAATTTTAGTTGAAAATTCGTGGTGAAGAAAGTGTTCTTCAACAAGATTGCTACTGTGAGCAATTCTACATAATCCCTTGATTGAAACTTGTTTTGAGTCCCATAACTCAATCTAGAGCACCAAGAGAATAGTGGGGAAGATCTTGATGTGGTCTGCAAGCAGATTCAGAGAAGATTGCAGCTAGAGATCGAGCTTTGAAGAAGTTCTACAAAGATATGTCATGAAACTCACTTGTTTCTGCAAGAGCATGCTTTATATTTTGCCAAAATTAATAAATTATAGTCCTTAATGATCCTTGTTGCTTCCGCTGTTGCTGATACAATTCTACAATTGGTATCAAAGTAAGATATAAGCATTCAATTCAATTTAATTTTGATGTGGTCGTTTTATATGAGTTATATGAAACTGTTGCACTAATATGGTTTTTTGAGTTTAGGCATTTGATTTCTCTTTGATTTCTCATTTAAATTTGTAATTGGCTCTTGTTTAATGAGCTTATATGTGTTCTCAAAATTTGGAGCCATTAGAGTTAAAATTAAGTTGTAATTGAAGAAACAAGTGAAGAAGGGCGAGCTACTATACCAGTTTTTCAGCTTCTGCTCAAAATCGTTGTTGAGGTTCAGTTGCTAAACAATCGTCTAGTTCCAGGCGTTACACAATGTGAAGAAAAGCTGGACGATTGTATAGCAATGGGCACTGATCGTTGTGATGTTGGACGCTAAGCGAAGTGTACCTATGGGAGCTAGACGATGCGTTGATATGCTATACGATAGCACTACGCGATCGTTTAGCTTTGCGTGGGAACTAAACGATGCATTTGAAGTTCTACATGATGGCACTACACGATCGTGTAGTTATAGCATGCGCTAAGCGATGCGATGAAGTGCTATGCGATAGCGCTAAGAGATCGTCTAGCTACGACGCTAAACGATGTGATGATGTTCTACGCGAT
>NC_052356.1:18300836-18313460 GCF_009727055.1 Benincasa hispida
TATCTCATACATCATACCGATTATATCATATATAATCAAAATACCTCTTGTCAATTTGAACATTTCAAATCAATACCAGAACTTGATCCTTCAACATGAATCCAAACTACCAAGGGGACCTCATGAATCTATAGATCCAAAGCTTCAACGGTATGTGAATAATTGACTAAACTCTTTAGTCACGGGATCCACCATCCGTTAACTGCCAGGCACTCCACTAAAGATCGACAACTGAACTCTCCTCACTACAGATATATTATGTGTCCATCTTAACCAATCAGCAGTACGACAACCCTTCACAGATCGCTCGTAAGTATAGCTGGGCCATTAATCATTATGCCTCTGTAGTTACATCTGTCTCCTTAAGTACCATTAATCCCTCTAATGAACATAAGTCATAGTCCTACTATGTCTGAGTCTTCGCTTCCAAAGAGAAGCTGTGGCCACTATGTTCAAGCCCCAAAATCAGCCCTTAAGGGAGTAATCTCTCTATTTATCCCTGCTCCGGGAAAGGAGTGAATTCCATCTTGTGGATTGAGTTCCCAGCTCCCAGATCAGTCAAGTCCCCAAAAAGGTAGGCATGTTGAGTTGGAAATCTGGCCACTCTCACCCATACTAATCAAAGGACCACCCCAAAGGCAGAAGTTCACAGAACACTCAGGATTGAGGTCGTGTCACCTATGGTCGTTTAGGTGAGATGCAAGTCTCTAGTATCAATGACATTATATACAGAGTCTAATCATCTCGTGGTTTAGGTATCATACAAACTCTTTGTATAGGACACCCCCGCTCCACGTCTCCACACAAATGATCAGGATCTACCATATGTAGTAGTTTACAACACTTGTAACCTCTACAAAGCAGGCCGTATCCGTAGTGTCATCAGGATTAGGTATCCCACCTTAATCCTTATACTACAGACCGATTTAGGTTATCACTTAAGGCATGATACACTTTTATATCACATATACATGCTTAAGTTCACATAAGATAACCAAGGAGCTTTGTTTATTGGATATGAGTAAATGCCAGAATTAAATAACACTTATTTTATTCATTGAACAATGTGTATCTTTACAAAACAACGAGACTCCGAGAGAATTAGGACACCAATCCCAACGTTATCCAATCCGGTTCAAGATGCTTGGGTTCAGTTTGGAGTGGTTCGAGCGGTTCAAAGATGGTTTTGAAGCTGTTTGTAATAGTTAGGCTTCTGTTTACTTGTTTATGTCAAAACTAAAACCATATCAGTCTATGTTTAATTATTTATGTATTTGATATATGTTATAATTAAATAAATCTTGTATGTGCATACAGTATGCCATTTAGATTTAAAATCCCACCATAGAAAGCATGTTACATACATTGAAAGTATGTTATAATCTGTTATAATATATAGTATGCATGTTAGGGTTCCTTGTATTTAATATAAGTGTTATATTAAATATTGAATGCCTTTATTTATGTTATGGATGTTTAGTATGTCTAAAGTTTTATAAGTTGTTATAAAATTGGATTAGACGTTTAAAATCCATAAAGAACATATGCATGCTACATAGGTTGACCACCTGTTTTAATAGTTAAAACTTGTAAAACCCGAGTTATAAACTCAACCGGTATATAATCCTGTCTAAGGCTGGGGGTACTTAAGTTGATGGTTTATGGAACACCTCCTACCTGGGGATTATGACCGAATTATTGAGCATTGATAACTGGTTTTATGAGCATACGTGAACGATGTGAAGTAATAAAAGGGTTTATCACCTAGACATCGTAGGTTAAAAATCCAATTATAAGCGTTATACTTGGATAAACCACATAGACTTAGGATTGTTTTTTTAGCTGAAAAGAACCTAATTATAAATCTACCCAATAGAACACTTTAGTGGAATTTAATAACTTCTATATGATAGAGTTATTTGAACACTTCAGTAGGAGATTAATAACATACACGATTTAAGTGGTACTTTGTGTCACCCTGGGAGTGACCTCCATACGGAAAGTATTTTTTTAGCTTAAATCTAGATTGCGGTGAATAAGAGGAAGTCGTTCAAACATAAATCATTTTATTCAATATATAGATTTCAACTATCACGTCTCTACATAGTTTATACCGTGAGATTCATATGACGCTTTGTGTCACCTTGGGAGTGACCTTCACATGGAAAGTGTTTGTATGAGTCAATAACAAGGTAAACAGAGGAAGTTGTTTATAGTAAGTGGGTGAAGGATATATGTCAATATATCCTGCGGTCTCTTCCGTTAGTTTGGACTGTGAAATTCCTATGTTGCGCCTCCGAGTGGTTGTAACATAGGATTCAGAACAATTCAAACTTCAGAAATGGATAGGATTTCTTAGTTCCATTCCCAACCTTGACTCTCCATTTCGGTAGCATAGTTGGGGTCGATCTTTAACGTTTGAAAATGGAGCATTACACTTACAGAATTATTAAGAGTGTTAGTAATTTCTGACCGAAAATGATAACTAAACGACTATAGGAATAAGAGTTATTCCGGAGACTATAGGAATAAGAGTTATTCTAGAGATAGTATTTGGTCAAAATTGTTTGCTTTAGTGAAGGAGTATCTGACTGCCCCTTGGTAGCACGTATTCTGACTCACTAAAGTATCGTTGCAAATAAATAATGGTTATGGATACATTTTTACTTTTTGCTAAAACTTGATGTTGGATTTAGTTACAATTTGCTAATTTGAATTTGTTTGAATTTTACCAGCATGTCGAATTCTTCTATAATACTCACTTTCGAATTAAATAACAGTAAAATCAAATCAACAAACAAATTACTAGAGGTTGATTACACCAAAAGAATTGTAACAGAGGATTGTCCTTTATCTCCCAACTCATCTAAAATTTTGAATTATATAGATGAAAATGCAAAATTCGAACAACAAGTTAAATATGATTTACTCTTTATCGAAACATGTTTAGTGGAAAATAATAAAATTTGGATAATTGATTTAGGTGCTGCTAATCATGTTTGTACTATCTCACAGGAAACCAGATCCTGGAGACAGTTGACAGAAGGTGAAATAATCTTTAAGGTAGGGACCGGGGAGGTTGTTTCAGCTAAAGCAGTGGGAGATATGAAGTTATTTATAGGAGATAAGTACATTTATTTGAAAAATGTATATTATATTCCTTTTATGAAAAGGAATCTAAAATCTATATCTTGTTTGCTAGAACAAAATTATAAAGTTTATTTCGAAAATGATGAAGTGTTCATCAATACAAAAGTAAACAAATTTGCTCTGCAAAATTAGAAAATAACTTGTACATGTTAAAACCAACAGAGGTTAAAGCCGTATTAAACATAGAGATGTTTAAAACTACTGAGACTCATAAGAAAAAGAAAATTTCTCCAAATGACTATCTTTGGACTTGAGACTGGGTCACATAAATCTCAACAAGATTGAGAAATTGGTTAAGAACGGTCATCTAAATAAGTTAGAAGACAGTTGATTACCACCTTGTGAGTCTTGTCTCAAGGGTAAAATGACAAAAATATCTTTTTCTGGAAATTTTCTTAGAGCCAAAGAACCTCTAGAGTTGATTCATTCAAACCTTTGTGGGCCTTTAAATGTTAGAGCGAGAGGAGGGTATGAACATTTCATCAGTTTTATAGATGATTATTCTAGATATGGGCATATTTACCTAATGCACCAAAAGTCTGAAACTTTTGAAAAGCTCAAAGAGTATAAGGCTAAGGTTGAAAACCAATTAGGTAAAAAGATTAAAAAAACGCTTCGATCGGATCGAGGTGGTGAATATATGGACTTAGAATTCCAAAACTATTTGATAGAACATGGAATTCAGTCTCAACTCACAGCCCCTGGCACACCTCAACAAAATGGTGTGGCAGAAAGGAGAAACAGAACCTTGTTGGACATGGTTCATTCCATGATGAGTTACGCTCAGTTACCCAATTCTTTTTTGGGATATGCACTTGAAACTATAGTCTATATTTTGAACATAGTTCCCTCGAAAAGTGTTTCTGAAACGCCTTATGAGCTCTGGAGAGGACGTAAATGAAATTTACGTTACTTCAGGATTTGGGGTTGTCCAACACATGTGTTGGTGTAAAATCCTAAAAAGTTGGAACACTGTTAACAAATATGCCTATTTGTAGGCTACCCAAAAGAAATAAAAGGTGGTTTCTTTTACAATCCTCAGGAAGATAAGGTATTTGTATCGACAAATACAACCTTCCTAGAGGAAGACTATGTGAAGAATCATCAACCTCGTAGTAAGTTAATAATAGAAGAAATGTCCAGAGAAACGACAAATGTATCAACAAGAGTTATTGATAGAGCAGGTCCTTCAACAAGAGTTGTTGATAGAGCAGGTCCATCAACAAGAGTTTTTGATGAAACTGGGACTTCACATCCTTCTCAAGAGTTGAGAATGCCTTGTCGTAGTGGAAAGGTTGTGCAACAGCCTGACCGATACATGGGTTTAACTAAAGCTCAAGTCATCATACCAGATGATGGTTTAAAGGATGCATTGTCTTTTAACCAAGTAATGAATGATGTGGATAAAGACCAATGGATTAAAATCATGGACCTTGAAATGGAATCTATGTATTTCAATTCCGTCTGGGATATTGTAGATCAACTTAGGAGTAAAACCCATCGGTTACAAATGGATCTACAAGAGAAAACGAGACCAAGCTGGTAAGGTACATACCTACAAAGCTAGACTTGTGGCAAAAGGGTTTACCTAGAGAGAGGGGGTAGATTATGAAGAAACTTTCTCTCCGGTTGCCATGATAAAGCCAATTAGAATACTCTTGTCCATAGCTACATTTTATGATTATGAAATATGGAAAATGGATGTCAAGACAATTTTTTTTGAATGACTATCTAGAAGAGAGTATCTATATGTCTCAACAAGAAGGGCTTATGCAACAGGATCAAGAGCAAAAGGTTTGCAAATTTAATCGATCCATTTATGGATTGAAATAAGCTTCTAGATCCTGGAATATGAGATTTGACACTACAATCAAATATTTTGGCTTTGAACAAAATGTTGACAGACCCTGTGTATATAAGAAAATCGTTAACAAAACTGTCGCTTTTCTGGTGTTGTATGTTGATGATATTCTACTCATTGGGAATGAGGTCGAATTTCTTGCTGACGTTAAGAGATGGCTGGCTTCACTATTCCAATGAAGGATTTGGGAGAAGCACAATATGTTCTTGGAATCCGTATAGTTCAGAATCGCAAGAACAGAACATTAGCATTTTCTCAAGCATGTTATATAGACAACATGTTGTCTAGGTATAAAATGCAAAATTCCAAGAAAGGATTATTACCTTTCAGACATGGAGTTCACCTATCTAAGGAACAAAGTCCTAAGACACCTTAAGGGGTTGAAGAGATGAATCGAATTCCATATACATCAGCAGTAGAGAGTTTAATGTATGCAATGTTGTGTACTCATCCCAATATATGCTATGTCGTAGGAATAGTCAGCAGATTTCAGTCCAATCCTGGATATGATCATTGGACTGCTGTTAAGAACATTCTCAAGTATCTTTGGAGAACGAGAGATTATATGCTCATGTATGGTGCTAAGATCTAATCCTTACTAGATACACTGATTCTGACTTTCAGACCGATATTGATTTGAGGAAATCAACTTCGGGGTTAGTATTCACTCTAAATGGAGAAGCAGTTGTGTGGAGAAGCATCAAACAGAGTTGTATTGCTGACTCCACAATGGAAGCTGAGTATGTAGCTGCAAGTGAAGCAGCAAAAGAAGCAGTATGGCTCAGAAAGTTCCTGACAGATCTGAAAGTAGTTCCTAATATGCACCTGCCTGTCACTCTCTATTGTGACAACAGTGGAGCAGTTGCAAATTCAAAGGAACCACGAAGCCATAAAAGAGGAAAGCATATCGAGCGAAAGTACCATCTCATTAGAGAGATTGTACATAGAGGAGACGTAATTTTCACTCAGATTGCTTCACAAGACAACTTAGCTGATTCGTTTACAAAGGCTCTCTCGACTAAAGCGTTCGAGGGTCACCTAGTAGGACTAGGTCTACGAGTTTTGTATCACTAGGGCAAGAGGGAGAATTTATGGGTATTGTAATACCCTAGTTTATTGTATTTGTACATTTTTTATTCTCTCCATGTAAACTCAACATTGTATATATTTGTATATATTGATCCACTGAAGTTTTAGTCCAAGTGGGAGTATTGTTGGGTTTTATGTCCTAAAACACGCAGTTTGTAAAATGATAAACAAACCTATTATTGATTTTATAAATTGTAGATATGAAGGTCTAAATCCAATAAACTAAGATCCATGACTATTACATGAGTACTTGAACTTTATTTGAAGACATAAGAGTGGATCAGGTTCGAGTAAATAGTCAAAATGATCTATAGTACATGAATAAGGTTGGGTACCTTATTCTGGTAACACTATTGGATGTGGCTTACTCTGTAGTTGTTACAAAGAGTTGTAAAGTGCTACATACGATGTGATCGTAATTCATACATGTTATGACTTGAGGAGTGGGGGCATCCTATCTAATGAGTTTGCACAAGATCGGACCAAGAAATAAGTCACTCTTATTTTATAACGTTGTTTACTGTAAAAGACTATCTATTTCACTTAGATGACCTAGGTAACTCGATCTTAATTCTGAGCTAACTATGAACTCTTGTTTATTCTAGATTATCCTTAGATTTGCATAGGTGAGGGTTGGCTCAATAGCACCGGCTCAATAAGCCTCCCATTTTAGGGGTAAGTCCTAATAGATAGCTGGGGACATAGGGTGCAAGACGGAGTTCACCTACCCGATTTAGGGATAGGAAAAAGGTTGTTCTTTCAAGTACTTAATCCAGGTCTTGAACAAGGGGCCCTACCCTCTCACTGGGCAGAGAAAGTTTGGTTTAGTGATTGGATCACAAACTAGTTGTTCATTAGAGGATCAGTAGGAACTTGAGAAACAAGACGTAATCTAGGGGATAAAACAGATATTTGACCCAGCCATTATTATGAACAACCTATGAAGGGTCGACTTGTTGATTATGGTTAAATCATGTGAACATAATATATCTACAGTAAGGGGAGTGCAACTATGGGCTTTAGTGGAGTGACCCATTAGTTAACGAATGGGAGTTAATTTGGTCTAATGAGTTTAGCCAATTAATCTCGAATCGTTGGAGCTCATGATCTGTAGGTCCGCGAGGTTTTCCTACTAGCTCGTAATTGGATTAGCTCTAGAGTAACGTGATAAGTTAATTTGAAACGTTCAAATTAGAATTAAGGGAATTAGTAATTTTATGAGATATAATTACTTGTTTGATTTGAGAATTAAATGGAATAAGAGAATTTATATTTAAATATGATTTAAATATATAAAGATGGATATGTGTAAAAATCAATTTAATATTTGATATTAAATTAATTAATTTTATTTAAAAATTAATTTCTAAAATTAATTTTATAAAATTAAAATTTTCAGTTTAAAAATCAAAATGGATTTTAAAAATCAAGTTTTGATTTTGAGATAAAATTAGAAAATTGAAAAACCATGCACAAATGGAATATTGAGATATTCCATTATCCATCTTCTTCATGCTCACACAAAACCCATTTTCCTCTTCTTCATTAACTCCAAGCATGAGCTGCAAGCCATGCAACATTCTTCTTTGTATGTTCACCTGCAATAAATAAAGAAGAATGGAGTGATTTTGAGGGAGGCAATCAAGAGAATTTTAGTTGAAAATTCGTGGTGAAGAAAGTGTTCTTCAACAAGATTGCTGTTGTGCCAAATACCCTTTAGAGCTACTTGAGAGAGAGTCTAAAGAAAGAACCTAATGACTCGAGATAGCTAGGTTAGAATCTGGACTCAAGAGAGCAAGATTAGAAATGCATAAACAAGAGATAGGGACTTAGAGATACTTTCCACCTACTGAGAATTCCAGACGAAGAAAACTAATTACAAAATTTTGAACAAGACATGGACGAATCGCTCAGCGATGCCTGGGCGAGGTTTAAAAGGTTGGTCAGGGATTGTCCACACAATGGTTTACCAGACTATCATCAGATTGAAATTTTCTATCATTGTTTGAATCCCGCTTCGCAGACCACTGCCAATGCGGCAGCCACTGTTGGTCTGCTTGATAAAACGTATGACAAAGCGAAGAATATCTTGGATCGCATCTCTAAGAACCACGAAGATTAGAGAGAGAGTGACCAGAGATTGAGAATCAAAGACAATGACGCAAGTAATGGTGTTATTACTTCACTACAGAATCAGATGACCGTAATGATGAACTTAATTCATGGAATTGCGATCAGCAGCCCAACACCGCAAAATGGGCAAATCAACGCAATTAGCCAAAACACCGCACGGTGTGCGACTTGCGGTGATGGGTACACAATGGAAGAATGCCCATAGAATCCACAGTCTATTTACTTTGTGAAAAATAATCCCTTTTCGAATACCTACAACCCCAGGTGGAGAAACCACCCCAATTTTGCATGGAAGAATCAGCAGCAAAACTTCCAATCGATGGCGCAAAAAGAAGGTCACCAGGATTCTTCCCACGCAACAACAGTCCAGACCACAGCAATCAAGCAAGCACGCTTCAACCACGCAATCTTCCTCTCCTGGAAAGCCTATTGAAGCATATATATAGAAAAATGAAACGATGCTTCAAAGTTAGGTCGCTTACGTCCCATCAGCAATCTATGAATTACAGATGGGCCAGATGGAAAGTGACTCACAGAACAGACCGCAAGGGCTTTGCCGAGGTCAACAAAAACTCCCCACGAAACCTGAGGGGATCAAGTAAAGAGCAATTGTCAAGTTGTGACATTGCGAAGTGGGAAACTGTGGAAGGGAGAAAAGAAGGAGCTTAATGAACAACTCTCATTGTGCAGAACCTGAAGTTGCGGTGACGCAGGAAGAAGAAGAGAGAAAAAAAAGCAATAGAGCCAGAGGTTGCGTTGACCCAAAGCCAACTGAGAACGGGAACCGTGAAAGTGCAGTTACCCCCTCTCCCATACACGACTAAGAAAAAGGACAACGAAAGGTCTACAGTACCAAACGCTTTTTGTCTATTTTAAAAACAATTACATATTAATATTTCCATTTCAGTGAAGAGCGATTGTAGGAAATGCCTGCCTAACACAAAGTTTTCCTGAAGGAATATGGTAACCAAAGAAGAAAGGGAGTTGGTAAGTTTCCATTGATGGCACTAACTCAAAGTTCAAAAAATCAAATCAATTCCACCTAGAAGATGAGTTCATCACTGCGGAGCTTTACTTATTCGCTTGCTTCTATGAAGGAGGGGACTGTACATGCATGGTGAAAGCTTTGTATGACCTAGGAGCCAACATAAATTTGATGCCTCTGTCAATCTTTAGGCAGCTGAATGTGAGGCAACTTGTACTCACAACAGTGACTCTCCAACTGGCCAATAGATCTCTGGTGCATCCAGAGGGAAATGTGAAGAACGTGTTGATAACCATTGAAAAATTTATCCTACCAGCCGACTTCATCATTTTGGACTACGAGGCCGATAAAGATGTGCCCATCATTCTAGGGCGACAATTTTTATCAATAGGTCATGCTCAGATTGATGTGCATAAAGAGGAAATCACCTTGAGTATCAACAGATAGAAGCTCAAGTTTAACATAATTCGTGCCATGAAGTTTTCGGATGAAGAAGACCTGCATGACTCAGATGATGACCAGAATTTGATTGAAGAAGAAAAATTTGATAAAGAGAATGAAGAAGGGGATGCCAGTGCATCCGTTGTTGCCTGTAATGCAATCATGATAAAAACAAGCAAGGAAGAAGAAATGATCGCAAATCAAGGAGAAGATCCAACAGAAAAAGAAAAAAGAAAAAAAACGCAACCTTCCCTAGTAGAACCACCAACACTGGAATTAAAGACCCTACCAACCCATTTAAAGTACGCATTTTTGGGGCAGAATGAGAAGCTGCCTGTTATTATTTCCTCTGAGCTGAACGAAGACTAGGAGAATGTGTTGGTGAGCATTCTAAGGAAGCATGTGCGAGCAATTGGCTGGATGCTCGCCGACATAAAAGGAATTAGCCCAGCGTGCTGTATGCACCGCATTCGTCTTGAAGAGAACCACAAAGAAATGATCGAACATCAACGCAGACTCAACCCTACGATGAAAGAGGTCGTCAAGAAGGAGATCATTAAATGGCTAGATGTGGGCATTATCTATCCTATAACAGATAGCACATGGGTCAGCCCCGTGCAGTGTGTGCCGAAAAAGGGCGGCATGACGATAGTCCTGAATGAAAACAATGAACTAATACCACAAAGGACCGTCACTGGGTGGCGCATTTGCATGGATTACCACAAGCTGAATGCGGCCACAAAGAAAGATCATTTCTCTCTGCCGTCCATTGATCAAATGCTAGATCGTCTAGCTAGAAATGACTTTTATTGCTTTCTGGTGGTTATGTCGGGTACAACCAGATTATGATAGCTCATGAAGACCAAGACAAGACCACATTCACTGCCCATATGGGACATTTTCTTTTCGCCGCATGCCGTTTGGCCTCTTCTGTGCCAAGCACGTTCCAAAGGTGCATGGTGGCCATCTTTTCAGACTATCTCGAAGACTCTGTTGAAATCTTTATGGACGACTTCTCTATTTATGGGAGCACCTATGAAGTCTGTCTAACCAACTTGGAGAAGATACTGAGGAGATGTGAAGAGACAAATATGGTGCTTAACTGGGAAAAATGTCATTTCATGGTGAAGGAGGGCGTAGTGTTGGGACACAAGGTTTCCCGGGATGGGTTGGAGGTGGACAAAGCAAAAATCGAAGCAATTGAAAAACTTCCACCTCCAACAAGCGTGAAGGCTGTACAAAGCTTCTTGAGGTACACTGGATTCTACAGACACTTTGTCAAGGATTTTTCGAAAATAGCACAACTGTTGAGTGCATTGTTAGAGGCTGACAGAAAATTTAATTTTGACAATAACTGCCTCAACGCATTTTAAGTTTTGAAGAATGTACTGATTATCGCACCCGTATTGATTGCGCTGGACTGGACACTTCCTTTTGAAATAATGTACGATGCAAGCGGGTATGCGATGGGAGCAGCTTTAGCACAAAAGAGAAAAGCAATCTTGAACCCCATCGCATATGCGAGTAAAACATTAAATACTGCTCAGACAAATTATACCACTACAGAGAAAGAGCTTCTGGCAGTAATTTTTGCGTTGGAAAAATTTTGGGCATATCTGTTGGGAACAAGGGTACTCATCCATACTGATCATTCAGCAATAAAGTACTTAATGACAAAGAAGGACGCAAAGCCGAGGTTGATCAGATGGGTTCTCCTCCTTCAAGAATTTGACATAGAAATAATTGATCAGAAGGGGGCAGAGAACCAAGTTGCGTCTAGACTGGAAAATCTTGAGGTTGATCGCAATGAGTTTGAGGTGAGTGTGGTGTTCCCGGATGAGCAGCTGTTCCATATTGAAGAATTGCCCTGGTATGCAGACATAGTCAATTATTTTGTTTGCGACCAATTTTGCTGAAGATTACACCTACCACCAACAGAAGAAGCTCAAACATGAATGTAGACATTATTATTGGGATGAGTCGAATCTATATAAAAGCGGGGCAGACCAGATTTTCAATTATGCGTACCAAATGCTGCTCAACAACGCATATTATTTCAATGTCACGACTCACCATATAGTGAGCACTTTGGAGGGCAGCGCACCGGAGCCAAAGTTTTACAGAGTGGATTCTTTTGGCCTACATTGTTTAAGGATTCAGTTGACTACGTAATGAAGTGTGATCGGTGCCAACGCACAGATAACATTTCATGGAAACATGCAATGCCAATGAACACCATCTTGGAGCTTGAATTGTTCGACGTATGGGGGATTGATTTCATGGGACCATTCCCTCCCTCGAATGGTAAACATTATATTTTACTAGCCATCGATTATGTATCCAAGTGGGTAGAGGCAATAGCATGTGCCACAAGCGATGCGGCGGTCGTCTCTCAATTCCTAAAGAAACATATTTTTCACTCGTTTTGGCACTCCCCGTGCAATCATAAGTGATGAAGGATTCCACTTTATCAACCATAATATCAAGGAGCTTCTGCGCAAATACAACATCCTCCATAAAGTGGCCACTGCATACCATCTGCAAATGAATGGTCAGGCTGAGGTGTCCAATCGAGAAATTAAGTTGATATTTGAGAAGGTAGTAAGGCCTTCACGAACGGATTGGGCAACAAAGCTTGACGATGCATTATGGGCATACCAGACTGCATTTAAAACACCCATAGGTATGTCCCCATATGCGTTGGTATTTGGTAAGGCGTGTCATTTGCCTTTGAAGTTGGAATATAAAGCATTGTGGGTGGTAAAGAAGCTGAACCTTGATTTGAAGAAAGCAGGAGAAGCGCGAAAAATGCAATTGGTCGAGCTAGAAGAATAGAGGATTAACGCATACGAAAATGCGAAGATTTACAAAGAGCGCACCAAGCGCTGGCACGACAAACACATATGCGGAAAAAACCTCCAAGTCGGGCAGAGGGTCTTACTCTTCAACTCACGTCTGCGACTCT
>NC_052356.1:18313920-18361220 GCF_009727055.1 Benincasa hispida
CAACGATCGAGGCGCTGGATTGCGGAGATGTTATGCGAAGAAGCCACTTATCTCACTCCGTCACCGCAATCCAAAGAAGATAGATCGCCGCAAAGATGGATGCGTCAATACACAATGCGGGCGACAACGCAAATTTGGGGGTGTATTCTTCCTTATCTTTATTTCAAATTTCACGCTATCGCATCGCATGTTAGTTTTAAAAGTTTTTATCACCGTATCCTCTTTGATTACCGCAATCATTTGACATAGATAAATTTAGTAAGACGCCGCATGCTGTTTCTTTGCCAAGTATGATTTCAATGATGAAAAACATGCTTCTATTTCTTTCGTATATACTAGAGTCAACTTAATATTAAGATAGTCACCTCATAAAATAATTCTAGAAGTTAGGGGTTTGCTAGCTTTCTTTCAAACTCTCTTTACGAAGATTTCTAGGAACATTGCATGCCTTATCTCAATCTTTTGGCAATTAGGACATTGCCGCATCTTAAATTTGGGAGTGAGGTATTTATTTTCGACCTTGCTATTTCTAAAAAAAAAATTGAAAATAACAGCTCTACTGTCAACATAATGGGAAACCCATGTTGATAAGAATTAAGTTGTGAAAGGCACTTACCTATAGTTGGATGTCTGCATGACACATGTGGGGGCAAGCCAAAACGAAAGTAAGTCACCAGGATCAACACATAAATAAATGACCGCAACTCCGCTGCTAAGAAGGTATGAGTTTAGTCTGAGAAAGAGCGCTTTGCTCGTAGTTGGATGTCCGCATGACACACGTGGGGGCAAGCCAAAATGAAGGCAAGGCACTTGGATCAGCGCAAGGTCAGAAAAAAAATAATAAGGTCAAGAAATATGCAAGGATAAAATCATTTGAAACCTTGGTGGAAAGTTTTCTTTTTGAAATAAATCATGCGATGTTCCGGAAATTAGTAAAGACCTTTTGAAGGTTAAGCTTGTAGTCCCTAGGTCTTAGAAATATTTTAAGAAGAGACTTGGATAAGACTTAAGGAAATTTTGGTATATAGGATTTGAATGAAGTAACTTTGAGAAATCTTGGAAAAGAACATTGCGGGCGATTTGCTAAAGGAAGTATTTAGCTTATGCTTGAGGACAAGCATTGTAGAAATTTGGGGGTGTGATAACGGGCAGAAATGCACGTTATCATAGTGCTAAGTTCTTAAACAATGTTGGCTTGCGTTGATAAAACATGTTAAATTGCGTCCATTAAGCATCAATTTCATAATATTGCAGTCGCATGCGTTCATCGCATTAGAACAGTTGATTTTTGTATTTTTGTGCAAAATATGCGACGACGCAAGGCGGAAATTGAAATCATAGGAAATCATTGGTCGAGCGCAGCATTACCGCAAGGCTTTGCGGCGATCGTGTTCGCAAATATTTGCCCAAGAAGGATCGCCGCAACTTGGTCAGCGCAACATGGTGGGCGCATCTGGGTGAGAGGCTAATTAATCGTGATGGGATAGAAAGCTGATGACAGTCTTATCCGAATTAAGTTGACAGCCGATAACGATCACAAGTACATTCAGCTTTTCGATGACAATTATTCGGCGCATCAGTCAGGAATTAAAGCTGTCCCATCTGTACAATCATGAGAGAGAAGCCGCCTTTCACCTTGGATACTCTATAAATACCAAGGGCATCCTTCAGAAAAGGGGTTGAGCAGTTCGAAATTTCATACTTTAGTTCACTCTTCTTTGTGCATAGTTTTCCTTTCGTTTTAAGGCGGAGCAAGAGAAGAGTGGTGACATCGGAGATCACTCAGGGCAACTCGAGAGAGAACCTTGAGGCGAAGAAGTAGAAAGCAGGCCGACTCTCGTGAGAGCGAGATTATCTTTTGAACACGAGTAGAAAACAGTGTAAAAGTCTGGGCAGCAAGAGATTGCTACCAGACCCTTTATTCTATACTTGCATTGTTATTTTGTACTTCATCTTTATATTTACACAATGAAAGTTCTATTTGTACATTTGTTCACTCTCTTAGCATGCATGAGTAGCTAAACTATTCGAATGGGTTGAGAAAAACTAAGCTAACATGACCTAGGAAGTTCATTGCTTATGATTGACTTGTTTTATGTTGTGCCAAATACCCTTTAGAGCTACTCGAGAGAGAGTCTAAAGAAAGAACCTAATGACTCGAGAGAGCTAGGTTAGAATCTAAACTTAGAGAGCAAGATTAGAACTACATAAACAAGAGATAGGGACTTAGAGATAAGCTCTGTTTGTCAATGTTGATAATTTAGGGAATGACTTTATTTTATTTTATTTATTAAGGACGGATGGGGCTGTACATGAATTCATGCATTAGACATGGCTTATGCATTTGCACCTATGTGTCTGAGGTCATGCGTCGGAATAAATATACGTTAAACTAATATACAATGACCACACGTTCCTATCACAAGTTTTCTTACGCTTGCGCCAAGTATAACGCAAACGCAAGTTTCTCGGGTAATCCGAAGTCGAACACAGGGACTTGTCACTCAATAATTCTTGTGAAGCAATGCGTTTAAGGTGATGAAAAGAAAAATAAAAAGAGGTTAAATGGATGTACACACTATTCCTACTCCTAACTAAACAGATTGAGCAATAGAAGATTTGTGATGAGAATAAGTAGAGACACGACAACCATTAACGCATAGTAATGTTTATTATCTTAAATCGCCCGAGTAATCCCAGCTCATTTCTCTAACGCGTCGCACACCTCTCGGTGGTCAGCGGCATGACTGTATCTCTATAGTGCATGGTTGCGTCGAGCATAAGATTGTGCCTATCTCTAGGAACAATGCGAACTTTGCTTTGGTGCGTTCCATCTCTTACCTTCTCAGGTAGTTTAAACGCGACTATTTAACTTATAGACAAGCAATGCAACATCCCATAGACAGGCGTTGCTATAGCCTTTCACCAAGCAAAGAGGATTAACTCACTATACTCGCACAACGCACACCTCTCGATGGGTTGCTTCATGCATCCTATCTCTAGGCTAGATAATTAAGCATGAGATTGTCTTTGATAAATAAACGCTGAAGATAAACTATGATAGAGATGAAGATGATAAAGAAGACGACAATGAAGGAGTTAAGATTTGCATTGATCACAAAATATCTTGATAACTTAAGCTAAACTGTAATACAACACAAAGATTAGAAGAGAAAGGAAGGACTCTGCGTCAAGTTTTCTAGTGGTGCCATGGTTCAATGATGGAGATGTCTCTCTCGAGCTCTATCTCTAACTAATGCTCCGATCGTCACTCGGTCTAGGTTGTGGAGATGAAGAATTCTCATTGAAAATCTCTTTCAAGCTCTCATCTGTGATCACAAACTTCTGCCTTGAGGCAGCAATTCGAATGTCTTAAAATGAAGGTCCCAAGGGCTATTTATAGAGTTTGGACGCCGACAGCTATAATGATGACGGTATGACTCACTACTACTTTTGTCGCGGTATGGGCATTGTCACATCGCCTTATCTTGTTGATACTCCCAAGGTATGCGTCCAAGCTTAATTTAGTTGAAGTTAGCAATGCGTTCTACCCATCTTGCTATCTTCTATTATGGCTATCACTCCATGGCTGCAATCTCCATTTGGTCACCGTAATTCCCATGCGTTGGACGCATGCGATTACCGTAACTTCCATGCATTAGACGCATGTGATTACCGTCTGCGATTGCTTAACTCATGCATTTATCTTTGCGATCGCATGGCCTCAGCGCATGCGTTTGTCTTTGTGATCACCTGGCTTCAATGTATGCGTTTGTCTGCGATAACTTATTTCAAATGCATGCGTTTGATTCCTGCGATAGCTACAAAAATAGACACTCTGGCATGGAGTAACCCATAATATTAGGGCAGTGAGGATTTAAGTGCTAATTGACGCAAAACTCAAATTTTCACAAATTCTAAGTATTATCACCGCATTTTCTACTTATTAGCCCTCATGATTCTAAATAAAAGGCTTATAATATGCCAGTTATCAGTCAACCTGCATCACATGCATCCTAGAGATGGGAATGATATTATGTGATCGTCTTATTTGTGTGTGTGTCATTTCGTCATCGCATAAATGAGAATAGAGGCTTATGTGTAGGTCCTATAGACTTAGCACATATATCGCATGTGTTCTAGCCTTAGAAGCCATGACATTCGCCCCGAGAGGTGGTTTACTGTTGTATGTATGTTGCATGATTGCATAGCATGAATGCATCCTAGGAAGTGTTAGCCGAAACTTTTCTCAACCCGTTCACCGCATACTCATTGCATTTCCCGTTTATCAACTCTTTTCAAACTCTGCCGCATTTGTTTATTTTTTTATTAACGCAAACAACAATCCCAACACTTTGTTTATTTACCCAATTACCGCAAATTTTTCATAAAAAACTACCAACGCAACCTGTTTTCACAAGTCCCTAAGTTCGACCCTGGACTTACCAAGAAACTCAATGGAATTTACACTTGGATTCCGCTGAGGAAACTTGAGTGCACAACGCAATTTCACCATCGCATATCATCCATAATTCACTTCACAAAAATTAAGCATCAGTTATTATGGCGCGTGGGGTGCCAAAACGAGTGAAAATGTTCTTCTTCAGGAATTGAGAGACTACCGCCGCATCGCTTGCGGCGCACGCCACTTCCTCTACGCACTTGGATACGTAGTCAACGACTAATAAAATATAATGTTTACCATTCGAGGGAGGGAATGGTCCCATGAAATCAATACCCCACTGATAACTTGTAGAAATACAAGTTATTTATACTGCTTTATTTAGATATTGCGGCCAAAAGAAAGGAAAGTTGCATCAATTATAGAGAAATTAGCTAAGAAATGCAAGAATTATAAATTGTCGTCAATACACCCACTAACACCATTGCGATGGTAGAAGAGAATATTTCAAGTCTGTTTTGCAGGAAATCAAGTCACCGCATGCGTTCATGGCTCAAGATAAAAAGAACAACGCATCTACGTCGCATTGCGCCAATCATTCAGAAATGAATAGAGGATCAACGCAATGACGGCACATGCGCCAATCGATCAAGAGCTAAGCGATCAATGCAACTTCAACCGCATGCGGTAATAAAAAACAACACCGCATGTGGGCAAACGATCGAAGATGCAAAAGAGCAACGCAATTGCGGAGGATCCTGACACATGTACAGCTAACCGTTGTGCATTTCTGACGGGATTGATCGCGTAACAGAAGGAATATTCACTCCACCATTTTTGGAATTTCCATAACAATAAAGTGGGGTCCACAAGTCAGAGAGTCAAAGCTGAGCCTATAAATAGGCTCTGAAATTCCATTGAGAAAATATACTTGATACGGGCATATTTTGATATTTTGTATATTGAGAGAGAGACTGGTCTGAAGAGCCTGATCGGAGAAGATCCAGGAAGATTTATGAGACAAGGCCGAGAGGTGAGTCTTAAGGAAAATCCTTTCTATCCTCGCCGTGAAGCTATGTACCAAGGTCACTCCTACCGGACGAGCAAGCCTGAGAGGGAAGCTTTTCCTTCCATTCACTCCATTCGTCGGCAAGCAAATCCACTGTCCAGATCTATGTCAAGACATTGACACTCTTCTGTATTTTTTCCTATCTTTTATCATAAATTGTATTCATCTTCTTAATCCCTACCATTCACACCATGTATCAGACGCTAAATATTAGTATTGAATGTCATGATCATTTTCATCTCCATCTTTCTGTCTATCTCTGTTCCTTCATTAATCGTTTTCTCAAGGATGTTTTCTTAATCCCTTGGTAATTAGCATGAATCTAACAAGTAAATTAATCCGTGCTAAAGAAATGAATATGTTTAGCTAAAGCATGCTAGACGACATCTTCACCTGTGAGAGTAGAAGTAAAGATGCCATTTCTCCTGTCGAGAGAAGGTTGGAAGAATGCGTTAACTAAAGCGAGAAGTACTTCCAGATATGGAAGCAACCTAGCGTTCATTACGTTCATCCCTGTTTCACCACAGAGATGTGGGAACACGGCCAATCACCGAGAGGTGTATGCCAAGAGAAAACGGAATCGTAGTTATATCTTTAACGCAATTAATGAACTTGCGATGTTTATATTAATTACCCTTTCTATCTCTGTTTCATACATAAAGACTTGCCACCGCATAAAACGACCCTTTATATAATCTTCACAGTCTGTCTCAATCTCAGTATCATGTATCAGTATCCTGTATCTTATATCATATTAGCTTAGGTTTACTTTTATCGCACTTTATTTTATTATCGCAACTTTACTTTACCGCAGTATTTTACTTTACCGCAATTTTAAATACCTGTATAAACCTATCTCTTATTAATTGAAAAACCCCTAGTTGCATATATCACGAACATAACGCATTAACTACGCAATCCCTGTGTTCGACCTCGGATCACTCCGAGAAACTTGCGGTGGAATTATACTTGGTTTCAACGTAAGAAAACTAGTGACAACGCATAGCATACTACCAGCATTTCATTAATAATGCATACATCTAGAAGTAGTAACATATATCATAAACTTGCGTTATAATCATCCATGCATTGTGTGACATAAGATAATAAGATCAAATTTTATGTTACCAAGTTTATGGATACATTTTCTGTCAACAAGTTTATGGATGATGTTGTTGAACAATTCAATTCAAGATGGTGTTCATCGACATTGCATGTATCTAAGTCCTTCTTAATTTGTTCAATATCACATTTATATTGAATGTTATAACAATACTTGATTTCATTTATTAAACTCTTTAATAAAATTAATCACCTATTACATGCTTATAAAATATTTTCCAATTCACCTTCCAGGTCGGTTCCCAGATGGAGGTGTATCGTCAGCTTAAATACCCCAGCCTAAACAGAACATTCCTTAGACAAATGTCTCTTATGGGCAATTATTTTATAAATTTAATCTTTTAATGAAATTCATTTTAATCTTATTAAAACAAATTAAAAGACTAACCTATTTCTAAGCTCATTAGAAATACTTCCAACATAGGTCTAGGTGAATTAATTTTAAAACAATTTTAAAAAAATTGGACCTATGTTTGCATACAACTCTTGATTATAGATTTTAATCTATCCCATTAAACATATAACACTTATATTTTAATTCCATATTAAAACTTATAACTTGCATCTAATGATGTCGATAAAATATATCACATATATTTATCTAAGTGGTGTCATGCTCAATGTAAGGCTCATTTTGATTAGAAAAATATAACAATTATATTTTCCATCCATGAAAATAAACATACATATTCATCACTCCACTATACATTATAACATTTATAACTTTGTATGATGCATGAACATGTTTAATTAATCATACATCAAAATAATACAATACTTATATTATGATGCATGGGCATGCTAGTAAAATCACGCATTCATAAAATATAACACTTATATTTAATCATGATGCATGAATATGTTTATCCTAAGGTGGGATTTTGAATCTATATGACATTAATTTCATCCCAAATTCTGTGAAGAACCTTCCATCCATTTTCTAAGGGGATCTTCCTCGAGAGTCACTCACTATCACCACCGTCGTCGAAGAAGAAGACCGGAGAGTCGATTCTTCTGCTGATCCGCTGCAACGTACAACAGTAGCATCACCTCATATCAATGGAATGCAAAAATGGTTTCCAGCAATTGATTCACTTCATCAATCTTTTCTATTTCTATCCAGTTTATATTTCTATATTTCTTTTATCTTGTAACGAACCATTTCTGATTATCTAATGCATATAATGACTTCCACATTTTCAATGTTCATCCTCTCCAGTTTTATTTATTTTTCCATGAGTAGCTAAATCATTAGTGGATTGGGATGAGTTAATCCTCCTTCTAACGAGCCCAATGATAAATAAAAGTTCATTTGATTCAGTATATGTTTAAATCTAACTCTTGGTTCCATCTAGCTAATCGAACCAAGTGGTAACAATAAGCTAATCGGGAGAGCAAGTAATGATGGATCTCACTAAATCAAGTAAGTAGTATATTTAGAGATAGATACAACCTTACATTCGATATAACTTAAAGCATGCATCATAGAGATATATAATATATGTGGCTAACTCACCGAGAGGTGGAACCCCTTAAGATTATGAACATGAACAAAAGCTTGTTGATAAATTGAAAGGATTGATGATTGCTCATCTAAACTCCATCTTATCTATTTTTTTTTTATCACCAACGCCACTGTGTTCTGTGTTCATATTCATCCACCACCATCTCGCACAAATTTAGGTTGTTCTTATTATTACTTTCTTCAATTTCATGCATGACAGCACACAAATCTTACCAATTATTGATTAACAGTCTGTAAGTTTGAGAAAAGAGCCATCACTTTATTTAGTTTTATTTAATTAATCTCCATGTTCAACCTCAGTCCTCATGGAGACTACCTTCTATTGAATTTATACTTGGCCTTTTTAGAAGAAAAAAAATGTATACTTATGTCATGTACTATTAAGCATATGATCCAGGTTAATTTCAAGACAATAAACACCCCTAAGCTTAAGTGATCATATGCTAAGTTGGGTTATTTGAGTGTCAATATAATTACAGTTTATTTATAGATAAATACATCGTTGTAAGTGTTTGACATTATGTTAGTGAAAATATCTTTCCACAAGCACACTGCCCCCTTAGACGTTGGTGGCTTTGCACTGAACTAGGTTACCAAACTATTTATTCTATTTTGGTTTTTTGGTTTTCTGCATTTATCTTTGATGTTCTTGGAATCGCTATAACTGAAGGATGTGTGAACACCCGATGTAGAAGTGGATCGTAGCCTAGTTTTATTTTTATTGAAACGTAGGAGATTTCTAAGGATAGAAATATGGAATACGTTCTAATTAAGCATGTTGTATAGAAAAATAAGAGGAATTGAAGAGATTTAAGTCTACTTACCCTTGAATACTAAATTATCTTCGTGTTTCCTCTCCGGTCACGAACTTGAACACATCGAAAAAAATTTACAACAAACAAATTTTGGACTTGGACACTACCACCGGATTACCTTGGTATTCTCAAAGGGTGAGAATCGTCGAGAGTTGTGGGCTTCGATTTAATTTTTGGGAGAAGGAGGAAGAGTATTGATTTTAAGAGAAACAATTATGCAGACAATTTTCTTTGGAGAACCACAGTTTCTACGTAAAAGATTTAAAAAAAAAAAAAAAATACAAAAACTGTCACACTTCCACGTTTAATGAGAGAATGGGGGGGGGGGGGGGGGGTGGAAGAGTTATCAAAATAACTCCCTCTATAACCAATTAATTTAAAACATTCTTGAATTAATTAAGTTATATATATATATTTAATAACCAATTTACTGTATATATATCATATATAACTATAATTTAATATTCTCTCATTTAACATATAGTATTTAATATAGATCAAATTCATATTAAAATTATAACTTTTATATGAATCATATTCACATAATTAATATTTGAATCATATTCAAATATTTATTTCCTCTCAAATAAAACTTTATATTATAATGTACCATATACATTATATTAATTATATCATATATAATTAATTCCCTATATTAATTTGAACTATTCAAATTAATCAAAAAACTAATTCGATTATCAATAATCCCAATTGAGCTACTAAGGGGACCTTATGGACCTATAGATTGAAGCTCTAATGGTACTTGATTAATTAATTAAACTCTTTAATTAAATTAACCAACTTCCATTAACTAGGTCACTCCATTAAAGACTGACAACTGCATTCTTTGCACTATAGATATATTTTTGTGTCCATTGGATATAATCAATCAACGGGTGCGCTGACCCTTTACAAATTGCTCATAAGTACAGTTGGGCCAAAATTACCGTTTGCCCTTATAGTTACATCTAACTTCTTAAGTACCACAAAGCCCTCTAATTAACAAAAGTTATAGTTCAACTTTAGGGATGAAAGCTTTATTGCAGTGGAAAGCACCGGACCAAAACTCATTATTAATTTGGGATTTCTGAAATACCCATACACTGGAAAATTCAAAAATAATACAGAGACAGAAAAAGCCTACTGCAAAATTAGAACCTAGGTTAAGCATGCTTAAAATTCATAGAAAAGGGATATAAAATCTTTACCTTTGTAGAACCAGGTGAGAATTCAGTTTTCCAATTGGGATTTTAGAACATCACCAAAAGAGCAACTTTCCTATTCTCTTAGAAACATTTGGTAATTTTTTGTTTGTGAGAACCAAATGAATTAGGAAAAAGAAGGAAGAATGAGGATTTTCCTTTGAAGAAGTAAAAAAGCGAGAACTGTTATATGCAAAATTTTTCTCTTTTTCCTCTATGATCAAAACCAATTTTTTTATCAACCAAGATAGAGAAAGAGAGAAATGTGGAACCACCCATGTTTTCAGATAATTCCCTTATGTGGAGTTATCTAATTAATTAATTAATTAATTATTAATTACATCTAATTTAATTAATGATTTCATTTAAATCATATTAAATGAAACATCTCTCACATAATCTATACTTTTAATTCAATTAATTTAGTTAACTCAAATTTAATTAAATTAAAGAATTATTTAATTCTCCAATTAAATTATCTCCAAATTAAATATCAAATATTTAATTTGACTTACATTTGAATCATATTCAATTGTATTTCTCTCATTACGTATAGTTTTAATGTGCATCAAATACATATTAATTTTAACCTATACTTTCAATGTAAATCTAATTCATTAATATTTTAATTCAAATCCAAAATTAAATTTATATTATAAAGTTTAATTAAAATTAAAATTTTATATTATGATGTATCATTATACATTATATTATCTTCCTAAGTAAATTTGAACATTTCAAACTCTATTCAAAGTATAGTTACCTCAATTCCCTTTACGAGTTAGGAAAGGACCTCATGGACCTACATATCAAAAGCTCAAACAATATGAGATTAATTGGTTAAACTTATTAACAATTAAACAATATTCGTTAACTATGGGTACATTCTACTAAAGACCCATAGTTGCACTCTTTCTCACTGCAGATATATTTTTGTGTCCACGAATATAGACCAGTGATAGCAAGTTAGTCCTTCACGAGTGTTTGTAATACTAGTTGGGTCAAATTACCATTTTACCCTAGGTTACCTCTGTATCCTTAAGTACCAGTGCTTCTATACTGAACAACATCTTTATCGTTCAACCATTAAATAGAAACCCTCTCAAGCTAGTGAGAGGATAGGGCCCTTTGCTCAAGTCCCATCACTTAAGAGACACTCATTTACTTACCCTAAAGTTAGGAAGGAATGAATTCCATCTTGTGAAATTATGCTCCCAGCTCCCTACTCGGTCTTGTCTCCAAAATGGTAGACTTATTTAGTCGGCAAACTTGCCACTCTCATCCATACAAATCAACGGACAATCCCTCATGAACAGGAGTCTATAACTCACTCAGGATTACGACTAAGTTGCCCAGGTTATCCTAGTGAAATAGAAACCTTAGTCAACGGAGTTACATCTAGTGGTTACTATTTCATAGTCCGGTCTTATGCAAACTCATTGCATAGGATACCCTCACTCGCATGTCTCTTACACGAACACGTTGGATCATTGCATTTGTATCAAATACAAAGTGGGTCGTATCCATAGTGTTACTAGGATAAGGTACCCAACCTTATCCATATATTATAGACCCTTTTTGTTGTATCTTGAACACTGATCCCCGTATTTCTTCACATATAGTTCAAGACTCATACAATAGTAGAATGTTAGTTTATTGGATTTCGGTTATTTAGGCAAGACAAATACAAGATAAACAATAACTATTTATTGCAATAAACATTAGTAACACTTTATTGATGATTGGTCAATTGTTATATTTACTATCTACGAGTTTTAGAGCATAAAATCCAACACCAGCTATAACAAAACCCTTCTTAGGCCAGGAGAGGATGTGGCACCACATTGTTCAAGCCCCAGAATATGCCCTTAAGGGAGTAATTTCCCTACTTACTCTAACTATAGAGAATGAGTGAATTTCTTCTTGTGTAGCTGCATTCCCAACTTCCCAATCAGACTGATTCCCAAAATGGTAGGCATATTAAGTTGTGCGAAATTGGCCATTCTCACCCATACAGGTCAAAGGATTGCCTTCATATACAGGAGTTCATAACTCAATCAGGATTCAGGTCAAGTCAACTATGGTCATCCTAGTGAAATGTAAGTCTCTTCTAGTATCGGTGTTATTCAGAGAAACTATTCATTTTGTGGTTCGGTCTTATACAAACTCTTTATATAGAATACCCTCGCTCATATGTCTTCACATGAATGCTCGAGATCAGATCATTTGTAGCACTTTACAACAATTGTAACAACTACAAAGCGGGTAGTATTCGTATTGTCACCAGGATAAGGTTCCCAACCTTATCTTTCTACTACAAACCATTTAGATTATCACATAAATATGATCCACTTTTATGTCTCTACATACATGTTTAAGTTATAGAAGATAACCTTGGAGCATAGTTTATTGGTTTTGTGAGTTAATGCAACTAAATGTCAAAATAAAATATTCTTATTTTATTAAATAAATAAAAAGTTTATACAATAAAGTTACAAACTACAAGACCACAAGATTTAGGGCATCAACTCAAACAATTTTCTACTTGTCCTAAAGCTAGTGGAATGTACATCATAAAAGTGAAACTATTACAGCAGTACACAAAAACAAGAAACTAAGGTATACAATACGCTCCTAGTATAAAATCTCCCACTTGTCCTAGACAAGATGCGGCCTTTCTCGTAGACCCAAACTTTCCAGGTGACCCTCAAACACCTTAGCCATGACGGTCTTTGTAAATGGATCAGTAATGTGTGTCGAAGCTATCTATGTGATGATCACGTTCTTTTGATGCACAATCTCCTGTGTCAGGTGATACTTGCACTCAATATGCTTTCCATCCTTATGGCTCTAGGCTCCCTGGAATTAGCCACAACACCATTATTATTAATAAAGCGTGGTGGATTTTAACATGTGTGGAACAACTTCCAATTCAATCAAGAATTTTCTAAGCCAAATAGCCTCATTGGCAGCTTCACAAGCCGCTACATGTTCCTCCATAGTGGAGTCAACAATGTACCTTTTCTTGGTGCTTCTCTAGACTACAGCTCCTCTATTAAGAGTAAACATTGATTCTGAAGAGGATTTCCTAAAATCTCTATCAATTTGAAAATCAGAGTCAATGTATCCTATCAGGTTCAAATCCTTAGATCAATACCCGAGCATGTAATCCCCCATTCTCTGAAGATACTTGAGGATGGTTTTAACGACAGTTCAGTGATCTGATCTTGGATTAACTGATATCTACTAACTATCCTTACTATTTAGCAAATGTCAGATCTAGTACATAACATCACATACATCAGGCTTCCAACAACCGATGCATAAGGGATTCATTTTATCACCTTAATTTCTTAAGGTGTCTTAGGACATTGTTTCTTAGACAGAGCAACTCCATGCCTGAAAGGGAGCAAACCTCTCTTGGAGTTTTGGATCAAATACTTGATAAGCTTCTTGTCAATGTATAATGCCTGAGACAAGGCTACCGTTTTGTTCTTGTGATCCCTAAAGATCTGAATGCCCAGAACAAACTGTAGCTTTCCCAAATCTTTTATTTGAAATTGGGCCACCAACCATTGTTTTCTATCCGTCAGTAGACCTATAACATTCCCAATGAGTAGGATATCATCTATGTACAACACTAAGAAAGCTATTGAACTATTGATGATGTTCTTGTAAGCACAAGGTTCATCAACGTTTTGATCAAAGCCATAAGACTTGATCGCAGTATCAAATCTTATATTCCAAGATCGAGAAACTTGTTTCAATCCATAAATAGACCGATTAAACTTGAAAACCTTTTGCTCTTGACCTTAGGTTATGAATCCCTCTGTTTGCTGCATATAGATGGACTCCTTAAGATTGTAACTCAAAAAGGCAGTCTTGACATCCATTTTCTAGATCTCATAGTCATAATATGCGGCAATAGACAGGAGTATCTGGATAGACTTCAACATGACAACAGGTGAGAAAGTCTCCTCATAGTCAACTCCTTCAACTTGGGTATAACCCTTTGCCACTAGTCTAGCCTTAAAGGTTTGCACATTCCCATCCGCATCCCTTTTTCCTCTTATAGATCCATTTGAAACCTATAGATTTTACCCCATCAGGTAGATGTACAAGATCCTAAACTAAATTGAAGTGCATAAACTCCTATTCGAGATCCATAGCTTTGATCTATTCATCTCTGTCTACATCATCCATTGCCTTCTTATAGGATAATGGAGCCTCAAAGTCGTCAGCAGATATGACGGTTAGAGTTTTTGTTAAACCCATATAACAAATAGACGAGTTCGCTACCCTCCCATTACGTCAAGGTTCCCTCAACAGTTGAGGTTGATGTGACTTACTAGATGAACTGACATCAACAACTCTTGTTGATGTACTTGGTTCTTCAACAACTCTCGTTGAAGGTTTAGTAGTTTCACTGGAAAGCTCATTCAATACTATCTCACTACATGGTTTGTGCTTCCTGATATAGTCCTTTTCTAAAAAAAGTAGCATTTGTCGGCACAAACACTTTATTATCTTTAGGATTTTAGAAGTAACCACCTCTCGTTCCTTTAGGGTAGCCTACAAATAGGTACAATTTTGAACGAGGTTCCAATTTCTTAGGATTAGCCTTAAGCACATGTGTTGGGCAACCTCAGATCCTAAAATGGTGTAAGTTACCTTTGTGGTCATTCCATAATTCCAAAGATGTTTCAGAAACACTCTTGGATGGAACACAGTTCAAAATATAGGCTATAATCTATACTGCATAACCCTAGAATGAATCATGTAAAAAAGCGTAAATCATTATAAACCAAACCATGTCCAACAAAGTTCGATTTCTCCTTTTTGAAACACCATTTTGCTAATTTGTACCAGGTGCCAAGAGTTGGGATACAATTCCATATTCTATCAAATAATCCTAAAATTTAAAATCCATACACTCTTCACATTGATCAGATTGAAGTGTTTTAATTATTTTACCTAATGCATTTTCAACTTCAGCCTTGTACTCTTTGAACTTTTTAAGGGCTTCAGACTTATGTTGCATTAAGTAAACATACTCATACCTTGAATAATAATCAGTAAAGGTGATGAAATATTCAAATCCTCATCTTGCCTTAACATTCATAGAACCATAAAGATTCATAGAACCAGTAAAATGTCTCTTAGTCATTTTGCCTTCAAAGCATGACTTACATACTAGTCGAGATTTTTTTTGTAACTCACTTAGAAGTCCATTTTTAACCAACCTCTCAATCCTGTTGAGATTTATGTGACCTAATCTTAGGTGCCAAAGTTGGGCATTTTCTTTAGGAGAAATTTTATTTTATTTTATTTAGTTACAACAATTCTAAATAGTTCAGTATTAAGGAGGGCCTTAGATGATAACGGCCTTAGCACATAAAGATTATCCTCAAGATTTGTAGAACAAATTTGAACACCATTCTTGTAAATAAACATTTTATTTACATTATGGAATAGTTTTGTTCTAACAAGCACTTTACAGAAATAGGATTCCTTTTTTAAATAAGGAACAACATATACATTTTCTAATAAAAGGTAAAATTTATGTAAACAAAGACGAAGTCCTCCCACTTCCTTAGTCGAGATGACGTGCCCAGTTCCAACACGCATCATCATCTCACCAGTCTCCAGTTGCCGCCAGGAACTAATTCCTTGAAATGAAGAACAAACATGGTTAGTGGCACCTGTGTCAATTATCCAGGTTGAATCATCATTCTCCACTAACCAGGTTTTCAAAACGAGTAAATCACATTTACCTTGTTTGGCCTTCTTATTTTCTTTCAAATATTTGGGACAATTTCTCTTCCAATGTCCCTCTCGTTGCAATGGAAACAAATTTCCTTTGCAGCCTTGGCTTTCTTGCCCTTTTGGGCAATAGCGGGGTTAGCTTTCTTTTGACCTCCCTTCTTTTTCTTCCACTTGTTTGGTCAAAAGAAGAAGATGTAGACTTAGTTCTAGTGGTCGAACCTCTGTAGAACCTTTTTTAGGACGAGGCAACATTTGCCTCACCCTTCTATTCCTTGACTTTCATCAAGGATTGATAAGTCTGCAGCTCATTGATAGAGTAAACTAACATGCAACGGAAAAAATCAGAATCAATAAGCACTCTAATTACACTTAATTTGAGTTTAAAACATGCTTTTGAAAAACTATTTCACAAGAGGGTTTGTAGAACACATTACCTTTGATGAACCCTCTTTAAATCCAGCTGAGTTCCATGAACTGATGCTTCAATCTTCAAGTAGACTGCCACAAAGATCTTCTTTACTATTCTCTTGCAAGGATTTTGTGGTGGAAACATTGAATTGAACTGGTTTTGATAAGATTGAAGAGGGTTTGGATGGAAGAGTTTCTGCAGAATTTCTGGAGCTGATAAGTTTGCATGAACCATGAATTGAAGTTCAAAACTTCAATGTATACATGAATTTCATGTAATTAACTCAACATGTCTGATGCCACTTGAATTTCCATTGAAATTGAAGTGGCATGAGGTGGAAATTTGAGTGGGTTGGATTTTCCCACTTTCAAATTTAAAAAACCAATTTTAATTTTATACATTTCAATTAATTTAATTTAATTAAAATATGATTTACAAAATACCTATTTTAATTTTAATTTTTTAATTTTGAATTTCAATAAACTCAATTTTGATTAATCAAAATTCTAATTTTGAACAATTTCACATTTTGAATTTAAAATTGGATAATTGATTAAATTTATTTAATTAATTAAATTTAATATCAAATATTAAATATAATATTACACCTCATCTAATATTTTGAACGCTTCAATTTTGTTTAATTACGATAAAATTAAACGTTTCAATTGTATCGAATACAATTAATAGAAACACTAATCGAATTTGAACATTACAAATTCTAAACCCTAATTTCAAATCTTATGGACCTTATGGACCTTATGGACTTATAGATCATGAGCTCTTAATTGGTTAAACTCTTTAAATTGAATTAATCACTATTCATTAACTACCAAGACATTTCACTATAGCTCGACAGTTGCACTCTTCTCACTGTAAATATATTTCTATCCATTTTAACCATAATCGGTAAGTCGATCCTTCACAGTTCGTTCGTATTTACAGCTGGGTCAAAGATTACCATTTTAACCCTGTAAATACATCTTGCTCCTTAAGCTCCCACTGAACCTCCATTGAACACTTCATTTATAGTCCAACTTATAAATCATAACCCTCTCAATCATGAAAAGGTGGTGCCCTATTGTTCAATACTAGGCATTAGCACTTAAGAGAACAACCTATCTGCTAATCCTAAGTCGGGTAAGAGTGAATTCCATCTTGCAAAGCTATGTCCCCAGCTATCTATCCAGTCTTATTCCTAAAATGGGAGGCTTATTGAGCAGTGTTGTTGGACTACTCTCACCTATGCAGATCAAAGGATAATCCTGAATAAATAGGAGTTCATAGTTAGCTCAGGATTAAGATCAAGTTACCCTAGGTCATTCAATTTGAAAAAGTCAGTTTTAATAGTAAACGGTTGTTTTAAAGAAAAATGACTATTTCAAGGTCTGGTCTTATGCAAACTCATTACACAGGATGTCTCCACTCACATGTCTCCATATGAATGATTTCTAGATCACATCATTTGTATCAGTATACAAAATAGGCCGCATCCAATAGTGTCATCTGGATGAGGTACCCAATCTCATCCATATACTTATAGACCATTTTGACTATATACTAAAACAACTCGCCATCATGGAAGACCTTGAACCTGTGCCCATTGACCTTAATAACCTTCCCTGTCTCAAGATTAACAATGTCTATTGCACCACAAGGATAAACGTGAGAAACACTAAATGGTCCAATTCACTTAGACCGAAGTTTACCAGGCATAAATTTCAATTGAGAGTTATAAAGAAGTACCTTTTACCCTACCTGAAACTCCTCGGGTGCAATCATTTTTTCATGAAGCTCCTTCGCTCTTTTCTTATAAATCAAAGAATTATCAAAACAATTTAACTTCAACTCTTCTAGCTCTTGAAGTTGTAGAAGTCTGGCCTCCCTAGCTGTCTCTAAGTCCCAGTTGCACTTCTTGACTGCCCAATAACTAAAAGATGGCAAGCCTTACCATAAAACATCCAGTAGGGGGACATCCCAATAGGAGTTTTGAAAGTTTTCCTGTAAGCCCATAGAGTGTCATCCAGTCAAAGGCTCCAATCCTTTCTTCCTAGGTTGACCACCTTTTCCAAAACGGTCTTTAATTCCTTGTTGGACACCTCCGCCTGCCCATTAGTTTGAGGGTGGTATGGGGTAGCAATACAATGTTGAACACCGTACTTCTTCAACAAGGATGCAATGACTCGATTGCAAAAGTGTGATCCTTGATCACTAATGATTACTTTAGGGAAGCCAAACCTGCATAGAATGTTAGTCTTCAAGAAACCTGCAAGCACTTTAGCATCATCAGTAAATGTGGCTTTTGCTTCCACCCATTTGGAAACATGGTCCACTGCCAATAAAATGTACCTATACCCACAAGAAGAAGAAAAATGTCCCATAAAGTAAATCCCCCAAACATCAAATATCTCATAGAAAAGGATAGGGAATTGTGGCATCTCATTCCTATGAGACAATCCGCAAGATTTCTGACATCGCTCACAAATTTTACAGAAAAAATATGCATCCCTAAATAATGTGTCCCAATATAAACCAGAATCTAAGACTTTCTTGGGTTCTCTTGGGCTGAAGTGTCCTCCACATGCATGCTTATGATAAAATTCAAGGAGAAAGGAACTCATCATGAGGGACACACCTCCTAACTACCTGATTTGAACAGAATTTCCACAGAATATGGTTCTCTTAAACATAATACTTTGACTCACTCTTGATTTTATCCTGTCTATGTTTATCCATACCATGAGGGAACTCGCCAGTAGTCAAGTAGTTCACAATGTTAGCGTACCAGGGGTCATAGAAATGCCATCTGCCTGCATCAAAGTGTGGTCAGGGAAATCTCCATCAGCTACTATTCTGCTCAGGTGATCGGCAACAACATTCTCGCATCCCTTTCTGTCCTGAAGTCTCAGGTTAAACTACTAGAGGAGAATAACCCACCTCAGCAATCTAGGCTTGGACTCCTTCTTTGAATTAGGTATCGCAGAGCTGCATGGTCAGAAAAAAACAATAACTTCATATCCTATAATATAAGAGCGAAATTTTTCTAAAGCAAGAATAACAGCTAAAAACTCCTTCTCCGTCATGGTGTGACTGCATTGAGCCGGATTGAGGGTCTTTGAAGCGTATTATATCACGTGATGTTTCTTATCAACCTTCTGCCCCAACACTGCTCCTACAACATGATCACTCGCATCGCACATGATCTCAAAGTGAAGATCCCAACGATGAGCTTGAATAACTGGAGTGCATGACAAGGCGTTCCTTAGCACATCAAATCTTCTCCTGCAATCATCATTGAAATCAAAGGCCATGTCCTTTTGAAGGAGAGAGGTCATCGGCTGAGCAATCTTACTAAAAATCCCTAATGAATCTGCAATAGAAACCTGCATGACCAAGAAACGAAAAAACCTCCCTCATATTTGTGGGGTAAGGGAGTTTAGCAATAACATCAATCTTAGCAAGGTCTACCTCTATGCCATGCTCAGATACTATATGTCCTAATACAATGCCACGTGAGGCCATGAAATGACATTTTTCAATGTTAAGAATATGGTTAGACTTAATGCATCTTTCTATCACCCTAGACAAATTAGACAAACAATCAGCAAATGAATCTCCATATACAGTAAAGTCATCCATAAAAACCTCCATGCATTTTTCAATAAACTCAGAAAATATGGACATCATACAATGCTGAAAGGTGCCAGGAACATTACATAGTCCAAATGGCGTTCTTTTGAAGGCGAAGGTGCCATAGGGACATGTAAAGGTAGTCTTCTGTTTGTCCTCCTGGTTAATCATGATCTGATAGAAACCCAAAAAACCATCAAGGAAACAGAAGAAGGGCTTTTCAGCTAGCTGATGACGTAAACTAGGATGAACGCAATATGCGATCGCATTTCTTAGGTTATGTGTAGGTTCTCATGCATCGGTGGTTATGCGTTGGAATGAAAATGTGCGTTACTCTTATATGCAATGACCATGCGTTCCTGTCACAAGTTTTCTTGTGCTCTCGCCAAGTATAACGAGAACGCAAGTTTCTCAAGTGATTCGAGGTCGAACTCAGGGACTTGTAGCTAAAGGGTATGTGGTGATGTGTTTGCGGCGGATAAATAAAAGAATGATGGGGGTTGTAAGCTATAAACTACTCCTACTCCTAACTAACAGACAAAGCAGTGGAAGTATGAATGAGAGGTAGAGACACGAAAACTGTTGATGCGTAGTAAAATGCATGGAAAAATAGATAAAATGTGAGGATGTCTACATCGCAATCCTAAGCTTGACCGCAAGGACAACCCCAGCCAACGCAAACTAATGCGATCATGCTATACATGCCCGATGTAGATGCGCGTGATGTGTAGTAGCAAACGGAACTTATTCCTAAGTCTCCATTCTTGCTTATGCGATCTTAATCTAGCTCTCCCGAGCCTCGATTTTAACCTAGCTCTCTCAAGTCTTAGGTTCTTTCTTTAGACTCTCTCTCGAGTAACTCTAAAGGTGTGATGGACGCATACATAAGATAAGGTAACCACAAAATCCTGGTTGATGTAAGATTATTCCTATTCCTAGTGAACATTTGCTTACATTGCTTAATGTAACCAACCACTTACCCTCCCAGGCAGCTAGTTGCTGTTGATTTTACTCATAGACAAGTATTGCGTCCACTTATAGACAAGCGTTGCTACAGCTTCAAACTAAGCAAATAAGGTTTTCTCACAACACTCGTGCAACACACACCTCCCAATGGTTTGCTACATGCTTCATATTTCTATGCCACATGATTAAGTATGTGATACTCTAACAGTCTCACTAAGTGATGCAATGAAAGTTAAGAATGCTAAGTAAATGAAGATGGAGATGGAGTCGAAGGAAAATATAGAAATGCATTGATCACAAAATGTATTAATTCCTTAAGCCAAAATGTAATACAATACAATATAAGGAAAGAAAAGAAAAGGAAGAACCAGCTGGAAGCAATGTCTTGCTTCCAGTAGATGTGTGTCAAGGCTGCCGGTGGTGCCATGGATGGGCGGTGGAGAAGATTCTTTCGAGCTCTAACTCCGTTGAAGGCTCCGGTCGTCACTCGAAATAGATGAAGGAGATGAAGAACTCTCAAGCTATCTTCTCACGCTTTCGTCTGGATCACAAGGATCCGCCCTAAGGCAGGGAGCCTCAGGCGAAAAACCTTGGATGATTTGAAATTATGCTCATCGACTTCTATTTATAGAGCTTGATTGCCTACAACATTAATGGACCTGCTCTGATTCTAACATTCACGGCGCGATGGTCCTTTTCTGAATCTTTGCTGCTAACCGCGTGGTAGGTGAAATGTCAACATCATCTTTTGATACTCCAAGGTATGCATTCATGTTGCATTCCACCAACCTTGCAATCACCCTTCTATTATGGTCATCATTATGTAGCCGCAATCTCTTTGCGATGACCGCATTCGCTCTATGGCTGCAACTTCTCTGTGATGACCGCTTTCGCTTGATGACCGCAACTTCTATGCGATGGATGCATGCTATTGATGGCCGCAACATCCATGCGTCGAACGTATGCTTTCGTCTTTGCGATGGAGAGATTCCCCGCATGCGGTCGTCTTTGCGATAGCCCGGCTTCTGCGTATGCGTCCTCTTCCTGCGTTAGCTACAAAGATAGACAATTGAACGCATAATAGTGGGTTAGCCGAGATTCTTAATGTCGATCGATGCAAACTCGTTTTCTTATGAATTCTAACATGATCGCCACATATTTCCCTTAACAACCCTTCTAATTCTAAATAAAAGGCGTACAATGACGTGCATTTCCGCCCGTCATCACTAGCCTTTCAAACATTTGATCAATGAAAGGGATGGGGAAATGGTCCTTTCTAGTTACAACATTTAATTTCCTTAAATCTATACATATCCTCCACCCATTCTGAACCCTAATAGGAATTAAACTACCCTCATCATTTTTTACCACAATAATGTTAGAGTCAGAGAATATGCAATGGAAATAAAATGGATCATTAAGCATTCTAATTCATTAATTTTGGCTTTAAATTAAGCATACTTATAGACTAATAAGAGGGTTCATAACATAACTTTGTAGAACCACTTGAATCTCGATTCCAGCTATAAATCTCCTCCAAATCTGCTTGCGAACCACTTCAAGACCTTTTCTACTATCCTCTTGGTGCCTTAGATTGAGTTGTGGGACTCAAAATAAGCTTGGATTAAGGGAATTTAGAGAAGAAGTCACTACTGCACCATGGAAGAAGACCTTCTTCCACCTCAAGTTTTTCAGCAAAAACTTATCAAAAGCATGCTCGAATTCAACTTCAATCTTCTCTATTTATTGTAAGACTTTCATGCAAAGAAGATTGCCGCATGAAATGCACCTCATGCTTGGAAGATTGAATCAAGAAAATGGTGGAGAATGTGTGAGCTACTTGATTTTGAAAGTGGAGATATCCCACTTTTGGGATTTTCCATTTATAATCTTTTTCAATTTTTGAATTTCTAATTGATTTCTAAAATCAAATTTTATTTTCAAAAATGAAATTTTTTATTAATTTTACAAAATTAATTCAATAATTAATTTTCTAATAAAATTAATAATAAATAATTAATTAAACAATTTAATTGATAATAATTAATTCAATATCAAATATTAAATGAATTTAACACTAATTCCACCATCATGAATCCCTATTCATGAATTTAATATTTAAATCATATTTAAATATTAATTGATTCTCTAATTTCGTTTAATTCTAAAAATTATACGTGTAATTATATCACATATAATTATTAATTTCCTTAATTCTAATTCGAACGTTTCAAATTAATTTATCACGCTACTCCAAGACTAATCCATTTATGAGTTAGTAGGGGGATCTCGAGGACCTAAAGATCATGGACTCCAACGATCCGAGATTAATTGGCTAAACTCTTTATACCGAATTAACCCCCATTCGTTAATTACTAGGTCACTCCACTAAAGCCTAGAGTTACACTCCCCTCACTGTAGATATATTATGTCCACTCGATATACCTATGATTAGTAAGTTAACCTTTCACAGGTTGTTCGTAATAATAGTTGGGTCAATGGTTGTTTTACCCCTGAGATTACCTTTTGTACCTTAAGTCCCACTGATCCTCTAATGAACAATTGGTTTGTGATCCGATCAACAAATCGAGTCTCTCTCAGGCCGATGAGAGGGTAGGGCCCCTTTTTCAAGACTTGGAGTCAACACTTAAGGGAACAACCTCTCTACTATCTCTGAAATAGGTAGGAGTGAATTTTATCTTGCACCCTATGTCCCCAACTATCTACCCGATCTTACCCTTGAAATGGAGGTTTATTGAGTCGGTGCTGTTGAACCAACCCTCACCTATGCAAATCTAAGGATAATCCCGAATAAACAGGAGTTCATAGTTAGCTCAGGATTAAGGTCAGGTTACCTAGGTCATCACTTTGAAATAGTTAGTCTTAAACAATAAACAACGTTATAAAGTAAGAGTGACTTTATTTCGTGGTCCCATCTTGTACAAACTCATTGCACAGGACGGCCTCACTTCTCATGTCATGACATGTATGAATTAGGATCACTTCGTNCACTTCACAACTTCTTGTAACAACTCCAGAGTGAGCCACATCTGATTGTGTTACCAGAATAAGGCACCCAACGTTATTCATATACTATAGATCATTTTGACTATTTACTCGAACCTGATCCACTTTTGTCTCCACATAAAGTTCAAGTGCTCATGAAATAGTCATGGATCTTTTAGTTTATTGGATTCATTTCTAAAACGAAATAAGCAATTCATATATTCAATAACAACTTATTGAATTTTCATAATAAGTTTTATTGTTTACAAACCACGAGTTTTAAGACATAAAACCCAACAAGTAATATCCGTTTTCTTAGGCACAACATGGATAGGACTAACCCACTCACTATCAGGAATAGGACTAACCCACTCACTATCAGGAATAGGATAGATAATACCTGTATCCAAGAGTTTGAAGACCTCCTTCATGACTACCTCCTTCAAGATAGGATTCAGACGTCGTTGAGGCTGTCGATAAGGCTTAGGTTCATCTTCCAAGGAAATTTTAAGCATACACATAGCGGGCTAATACCTTTTATTTCGGCCAACGTCCATCCAATGGCCAGCTTGTATTTCTGCAATAGCTCCACCAACTGCTTCTCTTGTTCCTCAGTCAGGTCCTTTGAAATTATGACAGAAAAGGTCTCAACTTCCCCCAGATAAGCATACTTCAGATGGTCTTGAAGCTCCTTCAACTCCAATTTAGATGCCTACAAAACAGAAGGAAGCACCTTGTCAGAAGATTCTTCATCGGAATATGAGAGCATACCTACCGACTGTCATAGACAAGGTGGCAAGCTCTCCAAGAGGGATCAAATCTCCTACATCATCTTCATCGTCGTCATAGACATCCCATATAACCTCCTGCTCAAGAAAGTCAAACACATCAATCTGGCACAAAAAATTTACTGACCCTATGGTGGAAGTTTTCATAGCATCGAAAATATTAAACCTAACCAACTCACCATTGAACTCCACAGACAAAGTGCCCTCAACCACATCTATCTTAGTCTTTGTTGTCTTCATAAAAGTCTGGCCAAGTAAGATGGATGCAGATGAGATAGATGTGAGATCTTCCATTTTAAGAACATAGAAATCAACAAGAAAAATTAATTCATTGACCTAAACTAGGACATCCTCTATGACTTCTAATGGGTGTATGAAAGACCTAGTAGCTAATTGAATGACAACTTCAGTTTCAGTTAGGTCTTTTAATTATGATTCTTGATAAATTGAATAAGGCATGATATTTATTGATGCACCAAAATCTAGCATAACCCTATCAATTTTATTTTTACCTATAATGCAAAAGAGAGAAACATACCTAGATTCTTTTGTTTTTCTGGCAAGTTTTTTTGGAGGATCATACATACAGATCGACTTACCACCATCCTCTCCTTTTCCCTGGCTTGTCTCTTCCTCATGCAAAGTTCCTTCAGGAATTTGGCATATTTAGGAATTTGCTTGACTGCATCGAGGAGAGGAATATCTCCACCCTTCTAAACATCTCTAAAAGCTCCTTGTCCTTATCTACAGCTGGTTCCTTTTTCCTCGCAAGCCTGGAAGGTGTTGGGAATGTCCTAGAACTCACAGTTCATGTTAAACATTCTATTTATCAATAATAATAAGTTATTGATTTTGCATTCTATTATGAAAATCCAATAAACATATCCATGACTATAGTCTGAATACTATAACTTTATGTGGTGACATAAACAAGATCGAGTTAACAGTATATAGCCTAAATGGTCTAATATGTATATGGATGAAATTGGATATCTCATCCTCGTAACACTATTGGATGTGGCCCACTTTGTAGTTTTTACAAGGAGTTGTAAAGTGCTATAAATGATGTGATCCACAAATCATTCATGTTAAGACATGTGAGCGGGGGCATCCTATGCAATGAGTTTACATATAGACTGGACCACGAAAATAGCCACTTTTCTTTATAACAACCGTTTACTGTTAAAACAGACTATTTCATTTATTAAATAACCTAGGTTAACTCGATCTCAATCTTGAGCTAGCTATGAACTTTATTTGTTCGGGATTATTCTTTGATCTGCAAATGGTGAGAATAGTCCAACAACACTGCTCAATAAGCCTCCCATTTTGGAGATAAGACCAGATGAATAGCTGGGGACATAGCCTTGCAAGATGGAATTCACTCCTACCCGATTTAGGGTTAGTAGATAGGTTGTTCTCTTAAGTACTGATTCCAGGTCTTGAACAATCGGGGCCCCGCCTTCTCATGATAGAGAAAGGATTTGATTCATAGGTGTTGTGAATCAAAATTGTTCATTAGAGGGTTAGTGGGAACTTAAGAAACAAGATGTATTCACAGAGGTAAAACGATTATATTGACCCAGCTGCGATTATGAACAACCTGTGAAGTATCGACTTACTGATTATGGTTATATAAAGTGGACATAATATATCTATATTGAGGGGAGTTCAACTATGGGCTATAGTGGGGGTTAGATTGGTTTAATGAGTTTAGCCAATTAATATCGAATCGTTAGAGCCCATGATCTATAGGTCTGCGAGATCCCCCTACTAGCTCGTAAATGGATAAGCTTTAGAGTAGCTTGAGAAGTTAATTTGAAATGTTCAAATTGGAATTAAACGGAATAGGAGAATATATATTTGAATATGATTTAAATATATGAAGATGGATTTGTGTAAAAATTAATTTAATATTTGATATTAAATTAATTAGAATTATTTAAATGAATATTTATATAATTATTCATTAATTTTATTAGAAAATTAATAATGTTTTCAGTTTTAAAATCAAAATTAAATTTTGAAATCGGTTTTGATAATGGAAAATTGAAAAGTTGAAAAACATACAGAAATGGAAAAACAAGTTTTTCCATTACCCATCTTCTACTTGCTCACACAAACACCATTTCCTCCTCTTCATTTACTCCAAGCATGAGCGAAAACTCATGCAGTGTTCTTCTTTGCATGTTCACCTGCAATAAATAAAGAAGATTGGGGTGAATTTGAGGCATGCATTCAATAGAAATTTTAGAGAAAATTTCTGGTTGAAGAAGAGTTCTTCAAATAGTACTGGTGTAGTGAGCTTTTCTCTGGTTTTCCATTGCTTTAAGCTGTTCTTGAGTCTCACAACTCATTCTAAAGCTCCAAGAGGATAGTGGGGAAGATCTTGAGGTGGTTCATGATGTTCTTTGGAGAAGACAACTGTTGTTGATCAAGATCTTGGAGATTTCTACAAAGGTATGACTACAAACCTTCTTATATTTGATGAGCATACTTTAGTTTCTGCCAAAATTAGTGAATTTGAATGCTTCTTGATCCTTGTTGCTTCCGCTGCATGTTGATACACTCTTACAGAAGGAAAAAGTGCTTTAGGAATATATGCATCCAAAGAAGGATAAGGGTGAGAAGATACTCCCTGTTTGTTTTATGGCGGTAAGACGGTTGAATTTGAAGAAGAAATTCCTTGACTCTCCAATTCTTACTCTTTCATTGACTTAACAGGTGGCTCCAATTCCTTGCCACTCCTCAATGTGATTGCACAAACATTTTCCCTAAGAATTGACTTGGGTTGGGACGAGAGTTTGCCAGATTGTCTTCCCAGTTTGCTCATAGAGGTGGCTAGCTATGAGACTTGAGTCCCCAAAGCTTCAATTTTGTATCTTGTTGAAAATTCTTTCTATCCTGTTGAAATTTAAAAGAGTTGTCAGCAAGACTTTTAACAATGTCTTTTAAGCTCATACTGAACCAGACGAAGCTCTATGATGAGGCTGAGTCTGCTCATTTTGCCCTCCCCATTTGAAGTTTGGGTGGTCTCTCCAGCCAGGATTGTAAGTGTTACTGAATGGGTCCTGCCGCCTGTTTTGCCCATTGTAATTGTAGCCTCCAATGGCATTTACCTCAAGAATTTCTCCTTGCAGAGCACTTGGGCAAACATCAGCCTAATGGCCAGTCCCATGACATACTTGGAAAACAGTAGCGGGATGTCCAATCTTCACCTTCGCCAACTGCTTAACAACAAAAAGTAAGTCAGATATTTCTTTCTTAAGTTCACTTACCTCATTGGCGGATTTAACACTAAATGCAGCTCTAAGTCCAAATTGTTGAGAATTTGCAGTCATGGTAGCTATTAGGTTCATAGCCTCAGTTGGAGTTTTATTGACTAAGGCTTCTTCTGCAGCTACATCTATATTGCTTTTGTCAGTTTGCATCAGTCCCTCATAAAAGTATTGGATCAAGAGTTGGTCTAAGATCTAATGATGGGGGAACTTGGCACAGGTCTTTTTAAATCGTTCCCAATACTCATGAAGGGTCTCCCCATCAAACTGCATGATGCTATAAATTTCTTTTTTGACACTAGCTGCTAGGGATGCTGGAAAGAACTTCCCCAAGAACTACCTCTGCAATTCTTCCCAGGACGTGATGCTTCCTGGTGGAAGAATGTAGAGCCACTCCTTAGCATCTCCCTTCAATGAAAAGGGGAATGCTCTCATGTTTATATGCTTCTGGGTCACCCCATTAGGTCTCATTGCACACCACATAGAATTCCTTCAAGTGTTTGTGCGGATCCTCATCCTGTAGACCAAAAAATGCAGGAAGTAAGTGAATTAAGTCATATTTGAGCTCAAAGCTACCTGTCGTCTCAGCATAGCCAATGCACAAGGGTTGTTGAGGAAATTAGGTGGTGCAAGCTTCTTGAGAGTCTTTTCTCGTTCTGCCATCATTGAAAAATCTTCAAGAATGTCTTCTTCTCCCGATGTGTCTTCAACACGAATCTTTCTGTCAGTCACAGCATGTTGTCTCCTTTCACTTCTGATTTTTCGCTCCTCCCTAGAAATCTCTGCAAAATACAATTGTCTAGCGCCTTTGGAATTGTGGGTCATGCACCAAAAGGGAAAATTGATTAGCAAGGATAAACACTACAAGTTTCAAAAATCAAGGATTCTGTTGGGTCCCCGACAATAGCACCAATTTGGTCGATCATCGGATTTCACCGTCATTCGTGAACCTGCACCTACACAAATAAAAATTTGTATGCACCGAACTAACCCCTTATACTAATTAGTAGTACAAGTAGTAAGACCGAGGTCGAACCATAGAGAGCCGAATATGGATTCCTCAAAGATTGGAACTTGTAGAAAGTAACCAAAAGGCGATGGGGCTTTGTGAGAAATTCTGAAATAAATTTGCTAAAGAACAAAAAGTGTGCAACATAAACGAATGTGAAAATTTATCAATCGAGCAAATACTTAGCTTGGTTAATTATAGTTTGGTCCATTCCTCATCAATTCTATCATAGACTACTCAAAAGATCCATAAGAATATTCGAACTTAGCCTACTCAATTAGAATCCTAATCGGTAGTCCATAAAATCAAGTTAATTAATGGAAAAGAGAGAATCCTCAACCAATCAATCAATCAACAGGCATTAAGATTCAAGGCAAAACTAAGCCAATTAATTGATTTCCATCGTTTAACCAATTAATTGAGCGAGATTTATCTAAGTTAGAAAGTAAATGCTTGCTAATTGGAATCCCAAATTAACACAAAAAACTAACTTAACTCATGCTTCTAGGTGACGACTACCTAACGATTACAAATTAGGGCCAGCCAAAGCAATTAATTAAACATGCACAACTAATTTGTCAGATTATCCCATACACAAAAATTGAAGGATATGCTTAAGATAAATTCTTATAAATTCATAATAAGAACTCACATAGTTACAATACGAGTCTCAAGAATTGAATTGGAACCAAACTAAACTAATAAACCCAAGCTAAGTTATTAGCCTTTAGCCTCAAATCATGCTCGAGTTCAATACAATTGGCAAAGGAAGACTTTTTACAGAATTTTGGTGTTAAAAGGGAGCTAAAGCTAGTTGGACAGAGTAGCGGCATTCAAGAATCGGTGTACTCGGGATGATGTAATCGGCCAACCCAAATTATTCTTTTATAAAACTGTTGCAGCGTTGCAATACTAGGAAGAGCGTTGTAACGCTACGATGCATAATGGTCGAGCGTCGGGTAGGGGTTGCAACGCTGGCCTGACACTGCCTTGCGCTCGTGCTGGGGCTATGCGTACATCACACCACGTAGCGTTGCAATGCTTCCTATTCTGTCGTATAGTGTTGGAGGGCAGCGTTGACGAGTAGCGTAACGGTGGCGTTGGGGCATTTCTGATGCACTGTAATGCTTGGGCTAGCGTTGCAACGTTATCCTGCATTCGAGCATTTTGCCTTCTAGCATTGCGCTAGCATTGAACTTAGGCTTATTGGGATGGTTGCAACACTTGATAGGGCAGCAGTCTTCACTTCTTCGTCATTTTAACAATTTAGCTTATAACTTTGTCAATTTAGCGTCTTTTTGTCCCGAACACTTAATCCAACTGTTTGTACACCCGAGTCCTACAAAATGATCAATGTAACCAAATTAAGTAGCTAAACAACCCTGAGTTAAGTGGAAGAAGATAGCACATTTCCAATGCTATCACTCCGCTCACATGTCTCTACATGAATGATCAGGATCAGATCATCTGTAGCACTTTACAATTATTATGTAACATCTACAAAGCAAGTTGTACTCGTAGTGTCACCAAAATAAGGTATACAACCTTGTCCATCTACTACAGACCATTTAGGTTATCACTTAAACATGATCCATCTATATGTCTCTACATACATGTTTAAGCGATAGATAACCTTGGATGTTAGTTTATTGGTTTTTGGGATTAATGCTACTAAATTTCAAATAAAACATCTCACATTTTATTAAATAAATAATTTTTTGTACAATACAATTACAAACTACAGAACCCTACGAGATTTAGGGCATCAACCCCAACATTATGGTCATCCTGGTGAAATGTAAGTCTCTATTATGAATGGTGTTATATAGTGAGACTAGTCATTTCATGGTTCGGTCTTATACAAATTCTTTTGTATAGAATACCCCGGCTCATATATCTCCACATGAATGATCAAGATCAGATAATTTGTAGCAGTTTACAACAATTGTAACATATAGAAAGCAGGTCGTATTCATAGTGTCACCAAGATAAGGTATCCAACCTTATCTATTTACTACAAACCATTTAGGTTATCACTTAAACATGATCCACGTATGTCTCTACATACATGTTTAAGCTATAGATGATAACCTTGGGTGTTAGTTCATTGGTTTGTGGGTTTAATGCTACTAAATGTCAAACTACAAGACCCTACGAGAATTAGGGCATCAACCCCAACAAGGTTTGTACCTAGGATGAAGATAAATCTCATATCTATTGGCAAATTGGATGATAAGGGTTATAGGTGTGAGTTTGGAAATCGTCAAATAAACTCATGTTTGGATCCCAGGTAGTGGCCGTTGGCCGCAGAAATTTCACACTGTACAAATATCGATTTAGTGTTGTCAAAGAATCAGAAAGATGGTGGATGTCAGTTAAAGCTAAAGATGGTAGGTGTAGAGGTATAGTGGAACCAACAGTAATAATAGTCAGTGTTGATCAGTCAGATCAAGGTCCATCAATTCAGAAGCAATTGGGAATTCTGAGAGAGAAAGTTGATGATTATCATGAAACCCCCATTATCAGACAGTTGAATGAATTGATGAAGTCGTAGAAGCGAATAAAGGCATTAATAACATGCAGAAATGCATGTCATCTTAGGCCTTTTACTTAGAATTATGAAGGTCGTTAAGCAAAAGATGCGGCAATTATGATAGGAATTCATAAGAAAATGAACTTGCGTCGTTCAGCATGATGAATCTTGGCTAACCTGTTATTATGCGTTATTATGCGTTCAATGTTCTATTTTTGTAGCTAATGCAGGAAGTGGACGCAAACGCGAAAACCAGACCACCGCATAGACGACCGCATGCGGAGAAAATCTCCATCGCAAAGGCGAATGCGTTCGATCAACGCATAGATGTTGCGGTAATTAGCCGCATGCATCCATCGCATGGGAGTTTCGCTTGTCAAGCGATTGCGGTCATCGTGTATAGTTACGGTGTTAAGTGAATGCGGTCACTAAATGATTGCGGCTACACAATAACGCATACTAATGGGATCAATGCAAGGTTGGTGGAATGAATGCATCAACGCATCTACCTTGGGAAAATTAAAAGCTGATGTTGACGTTTCACCTACCACGCCGTTACCAGCAGAGGTTTAGAAAGGATTAAATGCGCCGAATGTTAGAATCAGAACAGTCCATTAATGTTGTCGGTGATCCAAGCTTTATATAAAAAGGTCGATGAGCAAAATTCCAACTTGTTCGGGGATCACCCCTGCAACCCAGGGTTTTCCCTGCGAACTAGGCAAATGCGTGAGAAGACGCTTGAGAGTTTTTCACCTCCTTCATACATTCTGAGCGATGATCGGAGCCTTTGACGGAAGCTAGATCTCGAAAGAGTCAGCTCCACCGCCCAACCATGGCACCATCAGCAACCTTGATGCACATCCACTGGAAGTAAGTCTTTGCTTCCAACCGGTCATTCCATTTTCCCTTCTTTTTCTTACATTGTATTGTACCACATTTTAGAATTAAGGAATTAATACATTTTGTGTTCAGTACATTTCTATATTTCCTTCGATTCCATCTCCATCTTCTTTACTTTGCATCTTTACCTTCATTGCATCACTTAGTGAGATTGCTTGAGTATCGCATACTTAGTCATGTGGATTAGGGATATGAAGCATGTAGAAAACCATCGAGAGGTGTGCCGAGTATGTGAGAAAACCTTATTTGCTTCATGTGAAGCTATGGCAATGCCTGTTTTTAGGCTAACGCATGCTTGTCTATGAGTAAAGTCAGCAACAACCAACTGCCTGAGAGGGTAAGTGGTTGGTCGCATTAAGCAATGTAAGTCATTGTTCACTAGGGATAGGAACGATCTTAGGTCAGCAAAGTTTATGTGGTTACCTTGTCCTATGAGCGCTTCATTCATCATTTAGGTATACTTGGGAAATTAATCTAAAACCCAAATCTAAGACTCGAGAGAATGGATTGGAACACATAGGTAAGAATGGGGAACTTAGAGATAAGCTCTGTTTGCTATCACACAGCATATGCACCCTACGGATAGGATATTGCATGCGTCCACGAAGTAGGATATGGTGGTTGTATGCGGTCATCTCGACACTTACGCATACCCACCGCATACGTCCTAGATTTAGGCTTTTAGTGTGTGTAGCATGATCGCATGGCTTACGTTGACTAAGGTTGCCCTTGCGATCACTCTTAAGGGTTGCAATGAAATCATCTCCACGTTTTATCTATTTTTTCCATTCATTTATTTCATGTCAAGAGTTTTCGTCTTTACCTCTCATTCATATTCACATTGCGTTGTCTGTTAGCTAGGAGTAGAAGTAGTGTTAACTTAGAAACCCCTCCAACATTCTTTTATTTAACCGCCGCATGCAGATTATCGCATTCACCTAGCTACAAGTCTCTATCTTCGACCTCAGATCACCCGAGAAACTTGCATTCACGTTATACTTGGCATAAGCGCAAGAAAACTTGTGACAGGACGCATGGTCATCGCATACATTTGTTAATGCATAATCATTCCAACGCATGACCATCAACGCATGACAATCAATGCATACCTTAAGAACATGCATCGTACATGGCGTCCAAGGGATTTTAGTTGTCGAGTATTTGACATCTAATTTTCCGTCATCAGGCATCAAAGTGGAAAACCAAAGTAGTTGCCAAGGTCAAAGATAAAATCTCTAGCTTGACAGCAGGTTTGAAGGAAGGAGTCTAACCATTTACAGAGTGTATCTTCTTCAAGAATAGGTGTTCAGGAGTGAAGAAGATGTTAGTTGGTACCACTTTGCTGAAGTGGGAGTACGTGACTGTCTTTTATGTCTGGGAGACAATTCTACGTAGCTTGCTCGTACCTCGGGGTAAGCACAGATGAGCTACAATTATTTTTTTTTTATAGGTTTTCTGTTTTGTTACTTCATTGATTTTACAGGTTTATGTCGAACCTTCGAGTTTGCCAAGAAGATCAGAGATGATAGTTGTAGTGGGAATTGATTCTTGGAGTTTGCCAAGATCATGAGTTTCATTGCAGTGGGAGGTAAGATTATCGTTTTGTCTCCAAGTGGGAGAATGTTGGGATTGTGAAAACAAAACTCCATGGAGAAGCACACATGCATTGCTGGAATATATATATGTGTGTGTGTATATGTATACGTATATATATACATATATATATGTATGTATATGTATGTATGTATATTCATTTTGATCAAAGTCAAAATTGGTGGCAATTTGTTTCCCTTGTCGTGAAATAGAGTTATGGGTTTGGCCAATTTTTATTTTAGGTTTATTGGTAGCACTATATATTATTTTATGTTTATGATGAGTCTTTGAAGTGAAAAAGGAAAAACAAGGTCTAAAGACAATATGAAGAGCCACACAGTCGTAAAAGAAAGTTTGGACAGCTGGAGTTTTTTCTTCACCTCTCTATGTGTGGCAATTGGGAAAAATACATGGCGTGTTTTTCAAGTTTTTGCGGTTTCACTTTATTATTAATTCCAAAATATCAAGTTGTAGTATAGGGTAGGGTTGGAAAAAAAAATCCGTGGGGACCCGCCCCGTTCAGGTTGGGGATTCCCCAGTTTGACTGGGGATAGGGTCAAACCGGGGAATTTATTCGGGGCCCCATCCGGGGATGGGGCGGGGATGGGGACAGTATCCCCAGACCCCGAATTTATATAATATATTTTTTATAAATATATATATATATATGTATGTATGTATGTATGTATATATATATAAATTTATTAAAACTTATTATAAATAATATTAAAAAGATCCAAAATGAAAAAGCCCAAAAGCCCAAAATTAAAAAAAAATAGTCCAAAAATATTTTTCTCTCCTCCTTCCTTTTTTCCAAAATATTAAATCTTTTCTTTTGGCTTTCTTTTACTGCTACTCAACCGACAAGGACAACCCCAAAATCCCTAATTCCTAAATCTAAAATCAACCACTGCACCAGCAACCCCGCCCCAGCCTCCCTCTGCTCCATTCGCTCCCGGCTCCACCAGCATCCACTTCCAGCTGAGCGTCCCATCCAGCTGATTAACACTTCGAGCACCATCTAGCTGACTCGCTGAAACACTCCCGTCCAGCTAATTAACCACTAGTGTCCCGTCCAGCCGAGCCTACTGCTCCCGTTCAGCTGATTTGCGTCCAGCCGAGCCTCTGAGTCTGCGTCCAGCTGAAACACTTCTGTGTTTCCTCAACTTAGCCTCAACCATTTCAGGTAAACATTCAACGCTGTCCGTGTTGTTTTTTTTTTTTTTTTTATATATATTTTGACAGTTCTAACTTCTATGTTGTTTTTCTTTTGAAAAAAAAAACAAATTTGTGCTATTTCGAGAGGCGAGATCTATCCGTTCAACTTTCAAGACTTTAAAGTTCAAGCCGATGCCAGTAAAAATTTCCTTTCGTTCTCTTGTCTGGCCGTTTTATATTTTTGAAAATTATGCTTGAAATTAGTAAATAATATGTTTGAGAAATATGTGTGTATGTTTGATATTTGAATGTTTTGAATTTTAGGCTTGAATATGTTTGAAAAATATGTTCATGTATATTTGATATTTGAATGTTTTGAATGTTAGGTTTAATATGTTTGAAACATATGTTTGTGTATGTTTGAAATTTGAATGCTTTCAATTTTGGGGTTGAACCGTGAATGCTTTGAAAATGAAGTCCAAGTCTAAAAAGGGGTTTTTAAATTAAAAGTTTGAATGCTTTGAATAGGTTGAAAACAATGTCTTCATCACCATCTACGAATAAAGATTCTTCAAATCCAATTCCAAGTCCAATCCCAGATCCAACCCCAGATTCAACCCCAAATTCAACCCTAAATATCCTACTGCTAATATAACAAGTGTTTGCCTTTGGATCAAGATTGGGTATTAGCAAAAGAAATATGTGAGAAACTGAAAATATTTCATCACGTAACTGAAATATTTTCTGGATCCAAATATCCTACTGTTAATCTTTTTTTCCGAAAAGTTTTTCAATTGAAATTGGCTATTTCTGAGTGGACTAATTCTAACATTCAAGAGATCAGAGACATGGTTTCAAATATGATGTCAAAGTTTGATAAGTATTGGAAGACAATTCATGGGGTAATGGCCATAGCTGCAGTTTTAGATCCACGTTACAAATTAAAGTTGATTGAATTTTACTTCCCTAGAATTTATGGAGATAATTTTTTTCTTGAAGTGGAAAGGATTAAAAAAAATTGTTCAGATTTGGAAATAGAATATCAGTTGAAGCATGAAGGTGAAAGTGATGATTATCATGCTAGAAATTTGGATTGAACCTCACAGAATATCGAATTTGATGATTTTAATGATTATGACTTGTTTGTATCAAATTCCAATAATATGAATCAGAAACAACAGTTTGATGCATATTTGGATGAACCTGTCTTACCTCGAACATCTGATTTTGACATTTTGAGTTGGTGGAAATTGAATGGTGTCAAGTATCCAATTTTACAAGAAATTGCAAGAGACATATTAGCCATCCCGTTATCTAGTGTTGCATCAGAGTCTGCTTTTAGTACCTGTGGTAGGATTGTAAGCCCACATCATAACAAACTTCATCCAAAGACGATAGAGGCTTTAATATGCACTCAAAATTGGATTGCAACTGAAGTTTTGACAGGTTAGTTTGTTTATTTTGTTTTATATTTTTCTATCATTTAATATATTAATAAATATTTGACAATATAAGGTACTAGCACGGGAAAAGAAATGGATACACATTGAGCAACTGTTTTAGAAGATGCAGACGATTTTGATGAAAATGGCGTGGTGACTAAGGTATGCTCAAGGATTAACATTATTTCGTGGTCTATTTTTTTTTTTTTTGTGACATTATTTGTTTATTACATTTTAAATGTAGGAATGAATACAACTAAGGATGGGATGATGCCAAGAAAGGTGAAAGATTTGATTGTGAAGTCGTTAAAGAGAGAAGGACGAGTTTTGTTGAATTTTAAGTTGTATACTTATTTGAATGTATAAGATGTTTGCTTTTAATTGACTTTCTTATTCAAACTTTATTGAATTTTAAGTTGTAAAGTATCTAATGGATTTGTTAGCTTTTAAATTGTCAATTAAAATAGTCTATTGTTTTTTGTTCATTTGTTGTGCATTAGTCAAATTTCTAATAAAATCACTTGAATTAAAAAACGAGGAATTCGATAAACTTTTTTAATAGATTTTTCGTGGACTAATCAAATTTTAACTAAAAAAATGGGAAATCCCTGCGGGAAATCTCCACCAAGAATCCCCACAGAGAATCCCACGGGGAAATGGGAATGGGCCCCACGGGGACCCCGTTTCCCCGACAGGGAATCCCCGCCCCCGTCCTTGCCTTCAAATGGCGAGGACGGGGGCGGGGATGGGGACAATTTTCTCCACGAGACCAGGGACGGGGGATACCCCCCCCCCCCGCCCCCGCCCCGGCCCCGGCCCCGTTGCCAACCCTAGTATAGGGAATCAAATAGTTCATGTTGGGACTATTTTGAAAAGATTTATAGCGCGAGTTTTGGAATTTTGCAATTTTCGTCATAATAGAACCTGCAATGATCGCAGAGGACTAGACGTAGTCCCGAGTTTTGGGCGAACCAGTATAATTTTCGGTACGTTTCCTTTTTTCTTCTCTTAATTATTTTGGTAATTTTATGGTTAAGTTTTTTTGGTTCTAACATGTGGAAATGAGAATTTTAGATATAATTTAGTTTTTGCATTTTATTTATCTAATTATAAATTTCCAACATTTGATAAGTTAGTTAAAAGTTATTCTAGTGAATTAATAAATAAATTGTTTTATTAAACATGATAGGTGGTTAAGATTTTCCCTTAATAACTTTTTAGGATTGCAAACACAATCCCAAATGGGACCTTAATTTCCCATGATAAAGGAATCAGCCTAATTAATTCCAATCCTTGAGTCAATTCTTGTTTGATTAAATTTTCTAAAGTCTTAATCTCACCTATTTAATTTGTTGCAATCTATTTTTGTCCAATTTACATTTTCCATTTGTTTGATCGCCAATACAAAACCTCCTACTACCCAATACTTAACCTAAGAAAATTACATGATTTCCTGTGGAGAGGACCCATTCTTACCGGCCTACAAGCTCACAAGAGTTTGGAAAATATGATTTGAATCGGGCCTCGGCAAGCTCGATTCACAACTCCCTAGGATCTGGTAGTTCCGAAAATCATACTTCTCATTTAACCTTCGACTTTCAAAGTTAGTGATAGAAGGTAGGCGTGAAGTTAGCTCCATTCAATTTGACTGCAAAAATCTAACTGACCCATCTCGAGCACACATGTGGTCGCATATCATATTTGTCGGTGAATTCTTATCAATAATGATATTCTTACCCCAAAAATTCATTAAATAAGCACAAAAAGACTTAACACGTTACTTCCTTATTTTTTTTTCCTTATTTAGAACCATTTAAGTGTGATAATTAATAAAGCTAATGAATTTAACAAGAATTAAGCTAGAATTCGAGGAGAAATATTATGTAAGTGATGTTCATTAGATATCAACGTTATTTTTCAGATAATCAAAATCAGTGTAGGAATAAGCAACATAAATCAAACTTTTATGTGTTTAATAAAAATCCATAAAAACAAGATAAGAAATAGTTACCCTTGCAACATGTAGACGCCATAGTTTGTAAAGTCAAATTGAGAAAACACTATTTTTCGATGCTTGAATTTACTGAAAAATTGTCAAAAACGCGTCGAGTGAAATACCCTGACGAAGTAAACATCGTCAGAAGATTGGTGGGAGAATATCCATCGAGAGAACATCTCCTGACAGCTAAAACAAACCGTCGGGAGTTCTGGTAAACTCTCGACGATGTATCAACAACTGTCGAGAATTTTTCAGATCTCCCAACAATATTCACAGCTATCGAGAGTTGGTTTCAGAGATTCAATTATGGAAAGGATACTCCCGACGACTGACCACCTGCTGGGAGATAGTTCACTATCCTATTTTATTTTGTTTTGTATTTTTTAAATTTAGATCTCAATAACCTAAAATTCATAACATTATTATTGATCACACACTACATACACATTGATTGCTAGTGAAAGGGTCTGAAGTAAGTTCTTGAAATTAGTGAATCTTTTTATGGCTTTGTTTTGAATATAAGACAAATTGTGAGTGAGAAGGATGAAAAATTTTAAGGTTGAAACTCACAACTCTCATGTTCTATTTCAAAGACTTCTTCCTATTGACATAGTTTGAGTTTATTGTGAAGAGACACATTGATATTTCCTAAAGTAAACTATCTTCTAAGCCTAAATTGGGCTAGTTTTTAGGAATTTAAAGTTTAAATGTGCTCTTATGTAGGAAATTGAGTAAAGGCAACTTTCAAGAAATTTTGGTGCAAAACGGGCCAAAATGGTGAACTTAGAGGTCGAACAGAGCATTCAGATTCAATAGATGATAAAAATACCAAAATTGCTCCTATGCGCTAGGCACAACGCTGAAGGCAGTAGGTGTGCAACAGCGATACCGCCATGGCACTAGTGAAAATATAGAAACATGTTGCAGAAGGAAAAACCATCAAATTGCAGTGTTGTAAACATCGTTGCAACGCCATCACAACTTCTAGAAATACATCTTATTTTCTAGGTATTTAAGGTGTAGGAGATTCCACCTGAACTATAGAGCCTTCTTTGAGTTTTTCTCTATCATTTTCAATATTTTCTTAGTTTTAGATTAAATTCTTTGGATTGTATCTCGACTCAATGTCGACGAGCCTTGGCTACTTCCTCTTGGTATGTATACTAGGCTAGTTATGTTTTAGTTTAAGAATTTTGGATGAACCCATTGTAATCTTGTGAGGGTTCTAAACTTTATGCATATATCTCTCAAGCTTCTCTATCTCTTGCTTTTTATTCTTTAGCATGTTTGAATGGTTAGAAGTAACGAACCAAACTATTTATTTGTGCTAATTGCTAGAAACTTAACATGTAAACTTCAATCGTTATGTGTTGGTTGCCAAAGTAGCAAAGATCATCTCAGGGGTTTGTGGAATGTAAGACGTTACCGAAGTCACATATTTGGCTTGAGTGATTTAGAGATTATTGGGGATTGTGCATTAAATCTTGTGGTTCATAGTTTAAACGAAATTCATTTATTTAATAAAATAAGAAGTTATTTTATTTGAAATTTAAACTTGTCTAACTCAATCCAATAAACTAAGATCAAAAGTTATTTTATGTAACTTAAACATGTATGTGATTGACATACAGGTAGATCATGTTTAAGTAATAACCTAAATGGTTTGTAGTATATGGATAAGTTTTGGTGCCTTATCTTGGTTACACTACAGACAACCCACTTTATAATTGTTACAAGAGTTGTAAAGTGTTACAAATGATTTGATCCTAATTGTTAATATAGAGATATGCGAGCGGGGGTATCCTATATAAAGTATTTGTATAAGACCAGACCGCGAAGTGATTAGTCTCTCTTTATAAAGTCGTTAATTGAAGAGATAACATTTCATAAGATGACCATACGTGATTCGATCTTAATCCTGGGTGAGTTAGGAACTCTTGTTTATAAGGGCAATCCTTTGATCTATATGGATGAGAGTGCCCAATTCGCTGAATCAATAAGCCTACCGTTTTGGGGATTTGTCCGAGTAGGGAATTGGGAGCACAACTGCATAAGATAGAATTCACTCCTTCCCATCTTTAGGGTAAGTAGATAATTGCTCCCTTAAGGGCTGATTTTGGGTTTTGAAACATTGAGACCTCACCCTCTCACTAGCTCGAAAAGGATTAGTTTATAGTTAGACTATAAACTGTTTGTTCATTAAAGGGATCAATAGTACTTAAGGAATTAGATGTAATTACAGAGTAAAACTGTAATTTGAACCAATTGTAGTTACGAGTGATTTGTGAAGGGTTGACTTACTATTGATTAGTATATCCATGGATACAAAAATATATCTACAATACGAAGAGTGCAATGTGGGTCTTTAGTGGAGTGACCTATAGTTAATAATTTTGATTAATTTAATTAAAGAGTTTAATTAATTAATCTTGTATCATTAAAGCTCTTAATTTGTATGTCCATAAGGTTTCCTTGCTAGCTCACTAAGGGTATAATAAGAATTAGTTAATATTGGGAGGATTTGTATGGATGACTTGAAATTGGGTCCAAAATGTCAAATGACCCAAATTTTCAAAAAAAAATGTCAAATGAACCTTTGCTGACGTTAAATTCGAGTGAAATTACTAAAATGACACCCTTGCGCACATGGAATGACCTCTCACTCTATCGGCCTCTCTCGCTTGCTCTCTCACACTCTTATTTTATCGCTTCTCTCGCTCCATCTTTCGTCTCTCACATCACTATCCTCCCTCATAAATCTGTTGTCTCGTTCGATCTCGCTCTCACTCTCATCCGGTCTCGTACAATCTCGCTCTTGTCTGCCTTCCATGGTCTTACTCTGCCTGAAGTTGGTCATGCTGGAGTTGTCGTGTGGTGTAGTATCGGAAAGAGGTGTAGTCGTCTTCGATCTATAAGAAGAAAAAGAATAAGAAGAAGGGGAAGGAGGAGGAGATGTGATCTAGAGAAGAATGAAAAGAAAAAAACATAGAAAAGAAGAGGAGACATGATGTGGAGAAGAAAGAAGGGAAAAAAATAAATAAAAGGACAATAATGTAATTTTACTTATCTATGACATGAGTAGAAAATCATTTGACATTTTTTTTTTGAAAATTTGGGTCATTTGGCATTTTGGCACATCTTTTAGGTCATCAGTACTATTATTCCTTCATTTTGAATTAATTTAAATTATTTAAAATAAATAAGAAAATTAATTATATAAGATACAATTAATATAATGTATATGGATACATTATAACGTAAAGTTAATTTTGAATAATATTCAAAATTATACTTTATAATACGTAAGAGTTAAATATTTGAATAAGATTCAAATATTAATAATATGAATGAGATTCATATTAAAATTATAAGTTATAATTAATATTAATGGGATTCATGTTAAAATTGTAGGTTATAATTACTATGAATGAGATTCATATTAAAACTATAGGGTATAATTAATATGAATGTTATTAATATTAAAACTATAGATTATGATTAATAGAAATGGGTGTTCATACGAGGTTTCCGGAGAAACTTGTCCGTGGAATTTGAGATTTTGTATTTGTATTAATTTTAGTATAGCAAGTACAACCTCTAAAATATAATCCTTTGATGCTTTCAAAATAAACTTTAATCTTTAAGTTGGTTGATCTTCTTGGATGATCTACCTTTGGCCTTGTTGATTTTCTTGGATGATTGGCATTTGGGCTTATTGATCTTCTTGGATGATTGGCCTTTGGCCTTGATGATCTCGACCTTTGGACTTGATGATCTTTTTGGAGGATCAGTGTTCGCTTGTTGCTTTTGGAGAAATTTATTTCATGGAGTTGAAGTTGTGTTGATGTAGATTTAATACAGATGTGGTTCGATCTCTAGTACTTAATCCTTTGATTCTCTCTTGATTGAATGCGACTTTCAGTCTTCAAGTGTGGTCAGTTTCAGGAGTAAAAGAGTCTTGGAGTGTAGAATCTCTGACCCCCACAAATGAAGAGAACTCTTCTATTTATAGAGTTCTTAGGTGGACTTCATGGGCTAGCTTGGTTTGTACATGAACCTAGCCCTTGGGTCCAACTAATTGAATATGAGTCTTATTTGGCATTTGGGTCACGATAAGTCTATCTTTGGGCTCAATTGGACTTTAGCCCAAATTATAATATTAAGTTGAACCAAATTAATTGAAACACGTGGCATCATTAAGATTTGCTAATTTAGGTCTTCAATTTCAATTTAGGACACATGTCAATGAAGGAATACACAACATACAATGAAAGCAAATAGAATCAATAAGCACTTTAATTACATTTAATTTGAGTTCTAAAAGGATGCTTTCACAAGAGGGTTTGAAGTAAACATACCTTTGATGAATATTCCCAATTTCAAGTTGCTTTTCTTGTTAATTCAGTTCCAAATCAACAGTGAACCACCAAGAGATCTTCTCTACTATTCTCAGCTTTGAATTTGAGTGGTGGAACTCAAATTTGAGTGAATTTGGTAAAGGAATTAGAGAGGGTTTGTGAGGTAGAAGAAGAACTTACAGCAGTTTTCTCAAAAACTCCCGCCTCTTCTTTTCAATCTTCAATTTTTGAGAGATTTAATCACCATGTGCATGCAAGCACTTTCTAAATTACACACAGCCAGCAACTGCTACAACTATTTCGTGGGATTTGTGTGAATTTATAGGTAGGACACCTCCTACTTGGAGATAAGAGGGAAAAACCCACTTAACCTCCAATTTCCAATTTTCTTTTTTCAAAAAACAATTAATTCTAATACTAATTAATATTTAATTTAATTAATTCATAATTGATTAAGTCTGGAAATTAAATTTCCTAAATTGAATTAAAATTCAAAATTAATTTGATTTTTAATTAATTAAGCATATTTAATTAATTAATTAATTTAATATCAAATATCAAATTAATCACACACTAAATTTATAACATGAATCTAATTCATGTAATTGATATTTAAATTAACATTTCAATATTATAAACTCTCCAATTTTGTTTAATTTCAACAAATTAAACGTTAATTATACTGAATATAATTATGCAAACCCTAATTTGATTTTGAACTAATTCAAACTCAAAAAACCCTAATTTCAATTTGAATATTTTCAAATTTGAAATTCAATTTGAACAATTCAAATTGATATCATTCCAAATTTACTCAATTTAATAATTCAAGGTGTTCATGTTTTACGGGCTAGTACAAGGACCTTATGGACCTACAGGTCATGAGCTCCAACGATTAAAATTAATTTGTTAAACTCTTTAGACCGAATTAATCAGTATTCGTTAACTATCGAGTCACACCACTATAGCTCGATAGTTGCACTCTTCTTACTATAATTATATTTGTGTCCACACGATATAACCATAACTAGTAAGTTGGCTCTTCACAGGTTGTTCGTAATACCGACTGGGTCAATGTGCAGTTTTACCCTCGATATTATGTCTTGTTTCTTAAGTTCCAACTGATTCTCTAATGAACAATTGGTTTATGATACAATCACCAAACCAGATCCCTCTAGAGCTAGTGAGAGGGTGGGGCCCCTTGTTCAAGACCTAGATTCAGTACTTAAGAGAATAACCTTTCTCCTATCCATAAATTGGGTAGGCGTAAATTCCGTCTTACACCCTATGTCCCCAGCTATCTTATTTAGTCGGTGTTGTTGAGCCAACCCTCACCTATGCAAATCTAAGGATAATCCCGAATAAACAAGAGTTCATAGTTAGCTTCAGGATTAAGATCGAGTTACCTAGGTCATCTAAGTGAAATAGTCAATCTTAAACAATAAATAGTATTATAAAGTAAGAGTGACTTATTTCTTGGTCCAATCTTATGCAACTCACTGTATAGGACACCCCCACTCCTCATGTCAATACATAAACGAATCTGGATCACTTCGTTTGTAGTATCCTTACAACAACTTATAACAGCTATAGAGTAGGCCGCATCCAATAGTGTTACCAGAATAAGATAGTCAACCTTAATCATGTACTATTGACTATTTTGGCTATTTACTTGAACTCGATCCATCTTTATGTCCTACATAAAGTTCAAGTATTCATATAATAACCATGATCTTAGTTTATTGGATTTAGACTCTATGAATGCAATTAATAGATTCAATACCTTTATTGAAGAAATGTTAAATAACATCTTTTATTGATAATAGAATATGTTTAAGTTTTACAAACGGTGAGTTTTAGGACATAAAGCCCAACAGTCAATTTTTTAATTGGTCTTAAATTAGATGATTTGTAAATTCATCATTAATTTGGAAAATGACTTGCAATTTGTGATTGACCCAAAATTTAATTGGAATCAAATTACAAATTATTTTCTTTTGACTTTGACTCTATTTGATGTGTCAGTCAAATTATGAATTTAGTACATAAGTTTGACAAGAATTTGGGATAAATTTTGGAATATGGTCAAGTTTTAATTTGAGATAAATTTCAAATTTTATCCCTGTCTAATTTGATTTGGAGATAAAATATTAAGAATTTGAAGTTAGCACAAAATTTGAAATATGGCTAAATTTTAATTTGAGATAAATTTAAAATTTTATCTCCAATTTAATTTGACTTAGAGATAAAAGATTAAGAATTTGAATTCAGCACAAAATTTGGAATATGGCTAAATTTTAATTTGTGATAGACTTCAAATTTTATCCCCAATTTAATTTCATTTGTAGATAAAAGATTAAAAATTTGAATTTAGCACAAAATTTGGCATATGACCAAATATTAATTTTAGAATTTTATCTCCAATTTAATTTGATTTTGAGGTAAAAGATTAAGAATTTAAATTTAGCACAAAATTTAGAATATGAGCAAATTTTAATTTGAGGTAAATGTTTTATGACTTGAAATTGAGATAAATTTTGAAATATGAACAAATTTTAATTTTAGATAAAATTGATATTTTACCCTCAATTTTAATTTAGCAAAAGCCTAAGCTTGATGACTTAAAATTAGATGAAACTTGGAATATGACCAAATTTTATATTCCAAACTGTAATTTTAGATAAATTTGAAAATTTTACCGTTTTAATTTGGCAAGAGTAAGCTTGATGACTTTGTTCGCACGAGGTTTCCGGAGAAACGTGTTTCGTGGAGTTGAACTTGAGTTGGTGTTGATGTTGGAGTTGATTTGATGCGATGTGGTTCGATCTCTACTATTTGATCCTCTGATTCTCTCTCAGTTGGGTGAATATGCTTGATTTGGAGAAGGAAAGCACCGAAGTTCTTGAAGTAGAAGTTTTGGAAGCTTGGAGTAGAAGTCTTGGAAGAGTATTTATGTCTTTAAAGGTCTTCTGCCTTATAGGAGTGCAACTTCAGGAGTCTTGGAAGCTTAAAGTAGAAGTCTTGGAAGAGTATTTGTGTCTTCAAAGGGCTTCTGCCTTGTAGGAGTGCAGCTTCAGGAGTCTTGGAAGAGTATTTGTTTCTTCAAAGGTCTTCTGCCTTGTAGGAGTGCAGCTTCAGGAGTCTTCGAAGCTTGAAGTAGAAGTCTGGGAAGAGTATTTGTGTCTTCAAAGATCTTCTACCTTATAGGGGTGCAGCTTCAGAAGTCTTGGAAGCTTGAAGTAGAAGTCTTGGAAGAGTATTTGTGTCTTTAAAGGTCTTCTGCCTTGTAGGAGTGCAGCTTCAGGAGTTTTTGAAGCTTGAAGTAGAAGTCTTGGAAGAGTATTTGTGTCTTCAAAGGTCTTCTGCCTTATAGGGGTGCAAGGCTTCAGGAGTCTTGGAAGCTTGAAGTAGAAGTCTTGGAAGAGTATTTGTGTCTTCAAAGGTCTTCTGCCTTATAGGAGTGCAGCTTCAGGAGTCTTGGGAGTCTTCTACTTGTTAGTGAACACTCTCTGGGTCTTCTAAGTGTAAAAAATATTGCCTCTCCCCCCACAAATGAAGAAAACTTCTCTATTTATAGAGTTCTCAGGTGGGCTTCGTGGGCTTGGTTGGTCCATGGGCCTGACCCTTGGGCCCAATTAGTTGGTTTTGGGTCTCATCTGGAATTTGGATCCAATTCAACCTTTTTTTTTTGTAGTTTGGACTTTAAGCCCAAATAGTAATATCAAATTGGACCGATTTAATCTCATCTGATTCATCCGCGTGACGTCATCGAAACTTGTCTTCAATTCAATTCGGGACATGTGTCAACTTCTAATTGGACCCAAAGTCAATTATTTAGAAATTCGTCGTTAATTTAGCAAACGACGTGGTGACTTGTGATTGGTTCAAAATTTCTCATTCAATAAATGCCCCCTTTTCGAGATTTATACACGTATATGGGTGGATGAATCTCGAAAAAATGTAATTTGAGATCAAAGTATGATTTTTGACTCTTTTAATTTGGTGCATCATTATGATCAAAATATTAGAATTTAGCTCAAAATTTTGATTTGAAATCTTGTTCGTTTGACACACTTTCGCTAAGTAAACTTTAATTTGAACTAAAGTAGGATAGGATTTATGTTCCACTTTAATTGCAAATTTAATTTAACTTAATTCAAATTCGGAATAGAATTTGGGGTGAAATTGAATCTTGATCAATTTTGGTTTGAAATAAAAATTTGGGATATGCTCACTTTTACTTGGAAATGAGTATAGAAACTAAAGTTGATTTAAATTTGAGATAAAATTTGGAATATAGCCAATTTTGACTCGGTATTTTATTCATAAA
>NC_052356.1:18363892-18370467 GCF_009727055.1 Benincasa hispida
CCAGTGATACCAAACCACAACGAGCTCGTGGGAGAGAGCGAGATCAGCAAGAGCATTTCGAGCGAGATTGTGGGAGAGAGTGACACCAGCGCGAGCGAGATTTTTTGAAAGAGCGACACTGGATAGAGCGAGATTGTGAGCGAGAAAGTGGGAGAGAGCAAGAGTGGGGGAGAGCGAGAATTTTTGAGAGAGCGAGATTATGAGCGAGAAAGTGGGAGAGAGCGAGAGTGGAGAGAGCGACACTAGAGAGAGCGAGATCGTGGGAGAGAGCGAGATGTGGGGTGAGCGAGAGTGGAGAGAGGCGAGATTTTGGAGAGAGCAAGATTGTGGGAGAACGACGCGAGCGAGATCGTGGGAGAGAGCAAGATCATCGAGAGAATTTCGAGCAAGATTGTGGGAGAGAGCGATGCCAGCGAGTAGATTTCGAGCGAGATTTTGGGAGAGAGCGACACCACCGATGAGAGGATTTCGAGCGAGATTCTCCCTTTTTTTATTATTATTATTATTTTACTAATAATTTTTTTTTCTTTTTTTCTTTTTTTTCTTTTTTTTTTTTATTTCAGGCAGCCGTCTGCTTTGTGGCTAGCGATACCAGCCTTAGCGAGATTTCCTTCTCCATACTGTTGGCTTGATTCTCTCAAGTCTTAAGCTAAAAAATCCTTGCCGTTGAATCTGGGGATTCAAAACTCCACCGTGAGCCCTAATTCAGGCAACCTCCAATCGAGCATGATCTTTTTGTTGACTCTTAACTAATTTCAGCAAGAATCGGAATTCCACAACAAAATAAATAGTATTCAATTTGAGTAACCCGTGATTTTATCAGATTTCAACTGATTAGTAGAAAAAAAAATCCCATCGAACTTAGGTATATAAATACTGGTAGGACGCATGTTCTTCTTCATCTTGTAGTGTGATCTCCTTCGTTCTCACGTCCTTTGCAGTTTGAATTGTGATTCTCTTTCGATCTTACGTTCTTTACATCCTTTGTAAATCGGACTCGGATTGCAAATCAGCCTTGAATTGCAATAGGAAGTTGTAAGTGAGGAGAAGGGAGAAAGAAGGAAAGATGGGGAATTTAGGCTTCCCTTCCTTTTTGTTTGCATATATATATATATATATATATATTTCCACTAACTTGCCCTTTCTTGTTCTTTGCAGAAGTTGAAGCATAATTCAAGAGTTTTTTTTAAAAAAATCTTGTCGACTGTCAGTAATCAGGGTGGTTTTTTTTTCACGTTCGTGTGCCCGGCTCCTTAGTGTGCATGTTCTTCCTCGTATTCGTGCATCTTGATCGTCATGGGAGGGGCCCTGCAAAGGCTTACAACTCTCCCATTCGATCACCCTAGGAAGGATCCTGGAAAGGTTTGCCTCGTAGCACCGTTCCTGTATCCTGATCGTCATGGGAGGGGCCCCGCAAAGGCTTACAACTCTCTTATTCGATCACCCTAGGGAAGATCCTCGAAAGGTTCACCTTGTAGCACCATTCCTGTATCCTGATAATCATGAGAGGGGCCCCGCAAAGGCTTACAACTCTCCCATTCGATCACCCTAGGGAGGATCCTTGAAAGGTTTGCTTCGTAGCATCATTCTTGCATCCTAATCGTCATGGGAGGGGCCCCGCAAAGGCTTATGACTCTCCCATTCGATCACCCTAAGGCAGATCCTGAAAATGTCTGTCTTATGCATCACTCATGCATCCCAGTCATCATGCGAAGGCCCCTGCAAGGGCTCAAAATTCTCTCGTCCAATCTCAGAAAGGGGGCTACTATGGATTCTCCGGGCCATTTTTGTTAGCAAGTCGTCATGAATGATATGGGTTTTATCTCTCCTTTGTATTTTTATTTACTTACCTTTTTTTTTAAATGGTTAAAACCTATTCCCCCTTGTGATATATATATATATATATTTCTTTCGCAGAACAATGGTTCACTTCACCGAGTATATTTCATCCAATGAAAAGCATCTCGTGATTCTTAAAGACCGGAGTCAGCCCATGAAGGAGGGACTTAGCCTTTCTGTCGCGAAATCATTAGCTGGTCCTTTCACTGATCGTTGGCCCAGTTTAGACGACAACGTTAGTAGATTCAAGATTACAATTTCAATAACAACTTTATCGAAAAACAAAATAGAATATATTTATTAGGTCGATATCTTGTAAAATCGAAGTTACAAGAAAACTTACCCGGCAAGATCTTGGCAAAAAGTCATATAAGATGACTAAGGTTGAAGGTTTTTAAGTTTGACTTTTCAAAGTCAAAAGTCAACTCTTTGACTTTTTACAACTTTGACCATTTTCATCATTTTCGAGCTTCCGAATATGAACGTATTCATATTCTTGATATTTAAATCACATTTAAATATTAAAGTTGTATCTCTAAGCTAAAAAAAACCCGACGAAGAGCGAGATTATGGCGAGAAAGTGGGAGAGAGCGGAGTTGGATGAGAGTCGGAGACGACTATGACGACGAGATCGAGTGGGAATGAGAGGCGAGCGATCGTGGGAGTCGCAGCAGAGTGGAGGAGAGCGAGATATTTTGGAGAGAGAAGTTGTGGGAGAGAGCGACACTGGAGAGCGCGAGATCGTGGGAGAGAGCAAAATCATCGAGAGAAATTTCGAGCAAGATTGTGGGAGAGAGCGATGCAGCGAGTAGATTTTCGAGCGAGATTTTGGGAGAGAGCGACACCAGCGAGAGGGATTTGCAGGGAGATTCTTCCTTTTTTCATTTTATTTTATTATTATTAATTTATAAATATATTTTTTTTCTTTTTTCTTTTTTTTTCTTTTTTTTTTATTTCAGCAGCGTCTGCTTTGTGGTAGCGTAAAGCATATATAGCGAGATTTCCTTCTCCATACTGTTTGTTGATTCTCTCAAGTCTTAAGCTAAAAAATGCCTTGCCGCTTGAACTCTGGTGTACAAAGAAAACTCCACCGTGAGCCCCTAATTATTGGGCCCTCCAACATCGAGCATATCTTTCTTTGTTGAACTTCTCTTAACTAAATTTCAGCAGAATTCGGAATTCCACAACACAAAATAGTAGTATTCCAATTTGAGTAACCGTGATTTATCAGATTTCAACTGATTAATTATAGTAGAAAAAAAAAATTCTCCTCCAGTCTGAACTCTAAAGTATATGTATAATATTTTCGCGGTCATGGACGCTTATGTTCTTTCTTCTATGCTTGTAGTATCGTTCCTTCGTTTTCTCACGTCCTTTTGCAGTCTTGAATTGTGATTCTCTTTCGATCTTACGTTCCTTTATCGATACATCTTGATCGCGGTACTCGGGTGTGCAAATCAGCCATTGAAGGTTGCATATGGGAAGTTGTCAAGTGAGAGCAAGGGAGAAAGAGGAAATATGGATGGGGGAATTATGGACTTCCCTTCCTTTTTGTTTGTTTTGCTACAATATAGGAATCATATATATATTATTTATCATTTCCCAACTAACTTGCATCTTTCTTGTTTCTTGCAGAAGTTAAGACAAATTCAAGAGTTTCTTTTTAATAAATCTTTCGCTGTCGATAGTATCAGCGGTGGTTTTTTTTTTCTAGTATCGTGTGCCCTCTGGCTCTTAGTGTGTAGTCTCTTACCTCGTATTCGTGCTATTTTGACTCTGATGGGGCCGCAAAGGCTTACAACCTCTCCTCATCGAATACCCTAGGAAGATACGTGGAAAGGTTTTCGCCATCGATAGCCACCGTATTCCTGATATTCCTATCGTTCATGGAGAGGAGTCCCGCAAAGGCTTACAACTCTGCTGATATTTTCGGAGTCAACCCTAGGGAAGAATTCTCGAAAAGGTTCCACCTTGTAGCACATTCCGTATCAACTGTAAGTGCATGAGAGGCGCCCCGCAATAGCTTATACAACTCTCGCCATATCGAGTTCACCCTACGGGAGGATCCTTGAAAAAGGTTTGCTTATCGGTATTACAGCTCATTACTGCTATGCATCTAATTATCATGGGAGGGCCCCCGCAAACGGCTTATGACTCTAGTCCCATCATCGATCAACCCTAAGTGCAGAGTCCTCGCAAAATATCTGTCTTATGCATCACTTCATGCATCCCAGTCTGATGATGGCCGAAGGTTTCCTTCATGCAAGGGGCTAGAAAATTTGTTCTCAGTTCCTCCAATCTCAGAAGGGGCGCTTACTGGATGATTTCCGGGCCATTTTTGTTAGCAAGACTTACGTACATGAATGATATTGGTTTTATCTATCCTTTGTATTATATGTAGTTTACATTAACCACTTCTTCTTCTTTAATGGTTAAAACCTATTCCCCCTATGTGATATAATATTATAATATATAGTTATCTTTCAGGTAACAATGGATTCATCTTGCCACCGAGTATATTTACATCCAATGAAAAGCAATCTCGTTTGATTCTTTTAGAAAAGCGGTCAGGTCAGCCCATGAAGGGGGACTTAGCCTTTCTGTCAGGCGATCATTAGTGGTTCCTTGTCACTGGATGCGTTGCCCAGTTTAGACGACAACGTTATTGTGAGATTCAGGATATACAATTTCAACTAACAACATTATATCGAAAATAACAAGAATAGAATTATTATTTTTATACGGTCTGCGATTACTCTCTGTAATAGTCGCGAAGTGTACAGAATCAAAATTACCCAGGCAAGAATCTTTGGGCACAAAAAAGTCATAATATAGTATGACTAAAGGTGACGAGTCTTGATGTGTTTTAGTTTTGACTATTTCTCCAAAGTCAAAAGTCACTCTTTGATATTTTACAACTTTGAACGCATTTTAAATCATTATTTCGAGCTTCGAAATTATTGAACTAATTCATATCTTGAAATGTTAAAATCACATTTAATATTTAAAGTGTTATCTCTAGAAGCTAAAAAAAACCCGAGCCACTATATCCACATTATACTTGTGCGGTTTTCTCACTCTGCTCTACCTAAATTCGAACAATTCATAATTATTCTATCATTAACTGTTTTACAGGTTTAATTCCATATGATGCTAGTAGGGGAACCTAATTGGACTTAGATCAATGGGGCTCGCAACGATCCGAGATTAGACTAGCTAACTCTCTTAGTCGGAGCTAATCACTTCGTTAACTAACGGGTCATTCCACTAAAGTCCGTTAAATTGAAGCTCCCTCACTATTTACGATTATATTTTTGTGTTCATTTGATATAAACCATATTAGTAAGTTAATCCATCAACAGAGTGTGTGTCGTAATCTGCGAATAGGTCATAAAAAACTGTATTTACCGCCGGAAGACTACATCTTATTCCTTAAGTTCGCACTAATCCTCTCTAATGACAATTGGTTTAGGAGGTCCAACGCTTATATAACCGTAAATCCCTGCTCGAGCCAAGGAGAGGGTGGGGCCCCTTGATTCAAGGACCTGGATTCGAGTTAGACTAAAGGACGAGAGACCGAAGGGACTATCTACTATCCTTATAAAGGGCAATTTAGTGAACGCTCGGATTCCTTTATGTACACCTTATATAGTTCCCAGCTATCCACCGCATCTGTACCCCTCTAAAAAGTGTGCGACCGGCTATATTGGCCATAGTCGATTATTGAGGTGGCTCCAACCCTCACCATATAACAGTATCTAAGATAATTATAAGCTTTGGTCTCTTCGTGCACAGTGGAGACTCATCACGTGATAGCATCAGGATTAAAGATTAAGATGAATCCTCTCATCTCTTTTTCCTTCTGCGTCATACGTTTTGTCCAATATATGGACGATTAACAGCATAGAGATGTTGGTTGAAGAAAGAGCATTGAAACTTAATCTTAATCTGGAGAGATGCATAACTATGAATTTCTAGTTTCACTTTGAAATTATTTAGATATTGTTAATTAGGTCTGAAGGGAGCTCTCAATAATCGCTGGACCCAATAAGACCTCCTCATTTTAGGGACGGTAAGCATGCGGGGTGGATAGCTGGGAACATAGGGAATGACAAAACGGACTCCTACTCATACTCCTTTATAAGAGATAGTAGAATAGGATAGTGTTCCCTTATAGTACTGAAGTTGCAGGGGTCTCTTGAATAAAAGGTGTGCCCCACGCTCTTCCTTGGCCCGACGAGCGGATTTCTAGTTCATTATAAAGGATTTGAACACTGTAATACGGCCAATTGTTCATTAGAGATTAGTGGGACCCATTAAGGAATAAATGTTAGTCTTCGGGGTAAACACCAGTTTTTATTTATGTAACCTTAGTCGAGGATTACGATACAAACCTGTTATGGTAATAATCTTAACTACATCATGAGTTAGTATCAAATTGAACACAAAATAATTCGAGATGAGGGGAGTGAATTACGGACTTTAGTGGAATGAACCGTTAGCTAACGACTGAATGATTAGCTCATGACTAAAGAGTTTTAGCTTAGCTTAATCTCGGATCGTTGGAGCCCATGATCTATTAGGTCCAATTTAGGTTTCCCCTGACTAGCTATATGGCAAATAAACTATAGAACAGTTATTGTATGTTAATTAAATTGAAAAATTGTTTCGAGATATAGGTAGATAGTATAGGAGATGAAAAATAGCCGACATAGTATCTGCTCCGCTATATGTGA
>NC_052356.1:18370492-18373702 GCF_009727055.1 Benincasa hispida
ATCACAATATAGGGTGATGGGCAGATGCATATTTGGAACTACTTCCAAATCTATCAAGAATTTCCTCAACCATACTGCTTCCTTTGCTGCTTCACAAGCAGCTACGTATTCAGCTTCCATTGTGGAGTCCGCAATACAGTTTTGCTTTACACTTCTCCACACTGCTGCTTCTCCATTAAGAGTGAACACTGATCCAGATGTAGACTTTCTATCATCTTTATCAGTTTGAAAATCAGAGTCAGTGTATCCAGTAAGGATCAAATCCTTAGTACCATACACGAGCATGTCGTTCCTCGTTCTCCTAAGATACTTGAGGATATTTTTAACGGCAGTCCAATGATCATATCCAAGATTGGACTGATACCTACTGACTATCCCTACCGCGTAGCATATGTCAGGTCTAGTACATAACATTGCATACATCCGGCTCCCTCTTGCAGAAGCATAGGGAATGCGTCTCATATCCTCAACCTTTTGAGGTGTCTTAGGACATTGATCCTTTGACAAATGAATTCCATATCTATAAGATAACAAACGTGATCCTTCCCAAACTATCAATGGAAGTGCTTTTAACCCGAAGAGAACGTGCATGGGTCCTGCGGTCTTCTATTCATGAGGAGACCCCAAATCCCGATCGAGTGATGACTCTTGGACGTCGCATAATTGAGGGTCAGGTCCGCTGGACCGCTGTGACGAAAGTCCCTAGAGAATTTAGCTTCGTTGACTGTTACTGGAAGTGGCTTGAGGTTGTAGTAGGTCGAAACGAGTCATTCCTTCGTGATGTCAGTTTGCTTGGTGCGGTGACGGCCTCCTTGTACATGTATGATCGCAATGGCGACATAGTTCGAGCTTTCTGTGAAGTTTGGTGCCCTTCAACCAACACTCTTCATACCGCGGTGAGTGAAGCGTCGATTTCTTTGTGGGACCTCTGGTTGCTCGAAGGTCTACCGGTTAGAGGAAACTTTTACGAGGAGGTGGTTCCTTCCCTCAAAAAGCTAACCGGTTACCGTGACAATGAGAGGTACTTGCCAAAGACATGTGAACACCTTTTTCAAGCGTATTTTTCGATAGTGTGTTCGTAGAGAGAAAGCCACACGACTCCCTCGAAACATGATCCTTAGTATCTATCAGCTCTTAGATCTCTTTTTGGTTCATAGGGGTTCGCAAATATGACAAGCCCATCACATGGAAGCAGAAGAAAGCCTCTCGGTCTCGTTCCACACAAAATCCTGACGAATCGCAGATTGCATTCCGAGATTGGTCGAGCAGAGAGAGCATGTTATTTGCAGAGTTAGAGGTCGAAAACGAGCTGAAAGACAAAACTTATCTGTCTGCCTTTCTGTCCAGCTGGTTATGCCTTTTTGTATTTCCCCAGAAAAGTGGTACCTTCGCCCCGGGGTTTTCAGGATAGCTAGTTTGATGGCTCACGGGACTATTTATAGTCTCGCCGTTCCAGTCTTGGCCAACATCTATCACGGCCTGGGCCTAATAACAGAGGCTTCGAACCCGATCGGGTGCATGGACTTTCATTTTCCCATGCATTATGTCCATGGTTNCTGGACCATTATGACAAAAGTCACTGGAGAATTTGGCTTCATTGACTGTTACTGGGAGTGGCTTGACGTTACAATAGGTTGAAACGAGCGATTCCTTTGTGATGTCAGTTTACTTGGCGCGGTGACGGCCTCCTTGTACACGTATGATCGCAATGGCGACATAGTTCGAGCTTTCTGTGAAGCCTGGTGCCCTTCAACGAACACCCTCCATACCGCAGCGGGTGAAGCGTTGATTTCTTTGTGGGACCTCTGGTTGCTTGGAGGTCTACCGGTTAGAGGAAACTTTTACGAGTAGGTGGTTCATTCCCTCAAAGAGCTAATCGGTCACCGTGACAAGGAGAGGTACTTGCCAAAGACATGTGAACACCTCTTTCAGGCGTATTTTTCGATGGTGTGTTCGCAAAGAGAAAGCCGCGTGACTCCCTCGAAACATGACTCCTTAGTATCTATCAGCTCATGGATCTCTTTTTGGTTCCTAGAGGCTCGCAAATATAACAAGCCCATCACACGAAAGCAGAAGAAAGCCTCTTGGTCTCGTTCCACACAAAATCCTGACGGCTTGCAGTTTGCATTCCGAGATTGGTCGAGCAGGGAGAGCATGTTATTTGCAGAGTTAGAGGTAAAAAACGAGCTGAAAGACAAAACTTATCTGGCTGCCTTTCTGTTCTGCTGGTTATGCCTTTTTGTATTTCCCTAGAAAGGTGGTTACCTTCGCCCCGGGGTTTTCAGGATAGCTAGTTTGATGGCTCACGGGACTATTTATAGTCTCGCCGTTCCAGTCTTGGTCAACATCTATCACGGCTTGGGGCTAATAGCAGAGGCTTTGAACCCGATCGGGCACATGGACTTTCATTTTCCTATGCATTATGTCCATGGTTGGTTGGCCCATTACTTCAACACACATTACCCCGTTCCTGTCGCTGTTCGAGGCCCTAAAATGGTCTGCTTTTCTGGCGAAGGTGGCTCGATTTATTTCAACGAGTACGAGGCACGGGAATTGATCCATAGTGGTGCCAGTATTCAGTGGCATGCGAGCATTCTGAACAGGAGCAGGCACGAACGCCTTACTGACAATAGAGACCTATCTTTTCTGAAGTCCAGTTATTTTAACAGCATGCGATCCGGTTACATATCTTCTCAGAGTGGGAACATCCAAACTATAGAGTCGTATAGTCCTTTTCGTTTCGGTCGACAGTTTGGCTTCCATCAGGACATTCCAAATGATATGGGGGGAATACCTCTCGCTCCTATGCCGAAGAATGTTTTACATTATTGGAGATTATGCACGAGATGCAAGCCCTCGTCTCAGGTATTCTTGTTGGCCCGTATGTTGGATCCACACACTCATGTTACCCCACGGTTCAAGAATTGGTGGTTAACAAAGCAGGGGGACTATTTCGAAGTGAATCGTCATTTGTTAGTGACTAGTGCTATTCCTCCCCCAGCGCCGCTGAGGTTACCCAAAGGTAGAGGGATCAACCATGGGGGGACGCAACTTTGCCTGACAGAGGAGGGGGCGACGATTGTACAAGAAGACGTTCCCAAACCGATTGAGGAGGATAGTCATAGTAGTACCGGAGACCGTTGTTGGAAGTGACCCTCTAAAAAACGCAGGCCCTTGGATGCCGATTTTCTTGAGAGGGTTCAGAATGAT
>NC_052356.1:18373720-18404691 GCF_009727055.1 Benincasa hispida
AGCATTCTGAATAGGAGTAGGCACGAATGCCTAACTGACGATAGAGACCTGTCTTTTCTGAAGTCCAGTTATTTTACCAGCATGCGATCTGGTTACATATCTTCTCAATGTGGGAACGTCCGAACTATAGAGTCGTATAGTCCTTTTCGTTTCGGCGGACAGTTTGGCTTCCATGAGTACATTCCGAATGATATGGGGGGAATACCTCCCGCTCCTATACCGAAGAATGTTTTACATTATTGGAGATTATGCACGAGACGCAAGCTCTCGTCTCAGGTATTCTTGTTGGCCCGTACGTTGGATCCACACACTCATGTTACCCCACGGTTCAAGAATTGGTGGTTAACAAAGCACGGGGACTATTTTGAAGTGAATCGTCATTTGTTAGTACTAGTGCTATTCCTCCCCCAGCGCCGCCGAGGTTACCCAAAGGTAGAGGGATCAACCATGGGAGGAATCAACTTCGCCTGACCGAGGAGGGGGCGGCGATCGTACAAGAAGACGTTCCCAAACCGTTTGAGGAGGACAGTCATAGTAGTACCGGAGACCGTTGTTGGAAGCGACCCTCTAAAAAACGCAGGCCCTCGGATGCCGATTTTCTTGAGAGGGTTCAGAATGATCTAGTGGCTTCTGACGCTCTCCATCTACTGGTATAGTATTTTTTTTATTTTTCATATATATATTGTGTAGTACTATTTGGTTAAGTTGTTGGAGATATTTTTTGAAATTTTGATAGATCTTATACAATTTGTATAAGTATGTGTGTGTGTTTTTTTAAAAAAACTATACGGCTTAAATTTAGTTTTCGCCTCTGCAGTCACCTCTGAACCTTTCTCTTCAAGGATTTGAAGCCTCACGAAGCGAAGAATCTTTGGTGGCCCTTTTGTCATTGACTTAGCCATTGAGGGCATTGGTACCTTTGAAGTTTTGTCGGTTGATTCTGTACCTAGGTCTTGTCCAGTGCGTGCTATCCCCAGTGACATCCCTTGTGTCAAGGAGGCGGTGGTCGTTGAGGATATCGAGGCTTCAGATTTCGTAGCCAAGGAAACTAATTTCCCCTTGGTTCCTGTGGCAGTAAGGGTTCTCCAACCCGAAGAGGCGTCGAAGGTTTTGACAAGTCGAAGTGGCAGTGAGATCCCGAGGCAAGTAGATAGGGCATCACCCCCGGTCGTCCCCGAGATTTTCGAGTTCTGTGTTGGCACCATAGTTTTCGACGTTCGACACCACGCAGCCTCGATCATGTGGGAGACCATGCACAAGAAGATCATGCGTACTTTTTTCGAGAAGGTTCTTAGTCTGGAGAAATAGACACATGAGATATTCCAAGCCATTTCCAACATTTGCGAAGCCAAACTCCCTCCTCTTAGAAAACTTGTTGATGAGTACTTTCGAAGCGTGGATAAGTACAATCAGTTTCAGTTATCCTATTCCTCTTAATTAACTCAAACAAGTAAGGAGGAACGTCTAAGGGAGGCTAAGTCTGATCTGGAGAAAATACTGTAAGATGACAGTCGTGCTTTTGCTAAACGAAAGGCACTACTGGAATGTGACTCCCAGGCCTTAGAAGAAGAAAAGACGCTACTAGCCAGATTGGAGGCCATCAGGGCCGAGCGGGTTGAAATATCACGACTGATTTCTGAGAGTGAAGGCCTTTTGACTCGGTATAAACTTGAGGCCTCGGAGATGCGGGGGGCGATAAACAAAATCGAGACCACCGCAATCCTTTCTGATAAGGATGTCAAAGCTTTGGATGTCTAACGCCATGTGTTGGAAGCGATGCAGCATGAGTTGGGGAACTACCACTGAATACCTTGACTTGATGTTGCTCGTTCTATTGGATTAGGTGCACTCTTAGTCATAGCTACTGGATTCGACTATTGTAACGCTGAAACAACTTGAATGGAAGTATTATTTTTTTCTTCATTTTTCAGTGATGTTCTCTGGTGTCTTTTAGCCTCCTCTAAATTTATGTTTCTCTATGTATTTATTTTATTATTTTTTTATCACGTGACTGAACTTAAATCTCTTTAAGCTGCCTACGTACCATGCATAATGATAGGGATCAAGTCGTAACGTAGTTCATACAATTTTTTTTTGGCCGTTCACATTTTAAGCTCATGTGTGCTAGGAGCATCATGAAATTTAGGCTCGTGCGATGAGGAGCTTCTTCATTTAAACTTCAGAAGCTCTTATTTCATCATGGTTTTGATTATCCTCTTCATTTGTAGGATTCGTCAATATGATGAGTTTTGGCTTCACTATCAAGGAACCTTCTGTACTTATGTCAACAGAAAATTTCCTCTTCATGCGTGAAGGGACACAACTGTGAATCTTTTCATCGTTGTTTTCTTCATGGAATGACGTTGGCTTCAAGATTTTCATCCTTCCTTTACGTTGATCACTTGTTGTCTTGAGACGAACAAAAGCAAATGCTGAAGGTTGATCTTTCTTTGATGTGGATATACTTAGCCTTTTGAAGGCTGAAGTTCGAACAGAAGTAGTCATTGGATATTGGTCTTCTTCTCGTACAGTGGCCATACTCAATCTTTGAAAGACTGAAGATCGGGCACTTGAAGATTTAATATGATCGAAGACAGAAGTTCTTTGCTTCATTTCTTCTGAGTCGTTGACTTCTTCAGCAGTCATATGATTGTTGTCGACTTCCACTATGCCGACAGTGTGACATGTAAGAACTTCTGATACTTTCTCTGGATGATTATTGAGAAAGCTTCTTGGGAGAAATTCTGCCGAAGTTGCCGGCCATCGGAATTGAGGGAAGACCTTGTCTTCTTTCTTAGTAGGCTTAGGCTTCCATGTCATCTTTTTGCCTTTCTTTTTATGAGTCTTGTTTCTTCTTCTATAGCTTCAATAGGAACGCGACTCTTTTTGGGTAGAGTTTGGTTGTCTTCTCTTTCGATGAGTCACTACTATCCACCCTTTGTTGTCATCTTCAACAAGCTCATCTTTCTTTTTAGAATTGCTATTTGAATCTCTTGTTGGAACCGAACAACTATAGGCTCGAATTCTCCAAACTGAATCGGGGTTTGTCTTTAAGCATGGGACACAGACAGTAATGGAACATTTGAAGTCACCGCTACGTAGCGTGATTTGTCTGAGCTACTTCATCCAAATCTAGCTCAATCTTCTTTTCACGAGCCAACTTCATAATTTGTTCCTTCAGCACGAAGTACCTTTCAACTGGGTGACTAATGACCCGATGATACTTTCAGTAGTTAGGATCACCTATTTTTCCTTCTTGTTCCGGCCGCTTGCATTTCGGTAGCTGAATAAGTTGCTTCTCTAGTAGTTGCTCCAACATATCTGCCACATCAGATTCAGGGAATGGATAAACCTTCTCTTGTCGTTCTTTAAGAGTTGGACGACGCTTCTCGCCCTCATTGTGCCTTCTTTCAAATTTTGTTTGTTTTCCTTTGGAGGAAAATTTTAGCAGGGTCACATGAACGACCATAGATTATTTTGTGGCACTACCCACGATCTTTTCAGTGCCCTTGACATCATTTTTGTATTTTCTCCCTTTTGAGACTAGGAAATCTTTAGTTCCCTTATTGGTAATGCTCAGCTCCATATCACGAGCACGTGTTGCCAGCTCCTCAAACGTACGAGGTTTTATCCCTCGTAGGATGTAGAGAAGCTCCTAGAGCATGCCTTGAGTGCACATCTCCATTGCAGATAATTCAGTAAGTCTATCTTTGCAATCCAGACTTAAAGCTCTCCATCGGTTGATGTAATCGATGACTGTCTCTCCCTTCCATTATTTGGTGTTTGTGAGCTCCATCATGCTAACGCCTTGTACTGTAGAAACGGTTCAGGAACTCCCTTTCTAGTTGTTCCCAAATCATTTCTGGCTCTAAATCAGTATACCAATCGAAAGCATTTCCTTTCAAGGTACGGACAAACTGTTTGACTAGCTGGTCTTCTCTGGTTCCTGCATTTTCACAGGTTTCAATGAAGTGTGCAACATATTGTTTTGGATTACCCTTTCCATCGAACTGCTGAAACTTTGGAGGTTGATACCCAGCTAGCATCCTTAGGTTGTCGATTCTCTTGGTGTATGGCTTGGAGTACATAAAGAAGATTTGCAACGGTTCTTCGTACTGAGCTTTTATGGAGTTTGTGATCATATCCTGGAGCTGTTGAACTAACAGGTAGGAAACAGAGGTGGATTGTGGTGGCTGACTTTCCTACAAGATAGTCTTTCCTTTGTCATTGGCTTTTGTAGCTGGGGATTGACTTGATTCAGTAGTATCTCGAGCCTGTATCTGAACTCTTAAAGCAGTGATTTCATGATCTCGCTCCTCTACAGCCTTTATTAGAAGGTTTATCTTTACCTACATCTCTGCCATGGTCGACTCAATCGTTACGTCAGTCATCATGACAGACACTACATCAAGATGTGATTCTTTCTCTGATGACGATCCCGCCTTTAGGATGACGAGAGAGAAATGAGAGGTAAAGATGTCCCACTGGACGTGCCAATTTGTTCGCACGAGGTTTTCGGAAAAACGTGTTTCGTAGAGTTGAACTTGAGTTGGTGTTGATGTTGGAGTTGATTTAATGCGATGTGATTCGATCTCTAATATTTGATACTTTGATTCTCTCTCAGTTGGGTGAATATGCTTGACTTGGAGAAGGAAAGCACCAAATGTTCTTGAAATAGAAGTCTTGGAAGCTTGGAGTAGAAGTCTTGGAAGAGTATTTGTGTCTTCAAAGGTCTTCTGCCTTATAGAAGTGCAGCTTTAGGAGTCTTGGAAGCTTGAAGTAGAAGTCTTGGAAGAGTATTTGTATCTTCAAAGGTCTTTTGCCTTATAGGAGTGCAGCTTCAGGAGTCTTGGAAGCTTGAAGTAGAAGTCTTGGAAGAGTATTTGTATCTTCAAAGGTCTTCTGCCTTATAGAAGTGCAACTTCAGGAGTCTTGGAAGCTTGAAGTAGAAGTCTTGGAAGAGTATTTGTATCTTCAAAGGTCTTCTGCCTTATAGAAGTGCAGCTTCAGGAGTCTTGGAAGCTTAAAGTAGAAGTCTTGGAAGAGTATTTGTGTCTTCAAAGATCTTCTGCCTTATAAAAGTGCAGCTTTAGGAGTCTTGAGAGTCCTCTGCTTGTTAGTGAATTCCTTCTGGGTCTTCTGAGTGTAGAAAATGCTGCCCTTACAAATGAAGAGAACTTCTCTATTTATAGAGTTCTCAGGTGGGCTTCGTGGGCTTAGTTGGTCCATGGGCTTGACCCTTGGGCCCAATTAGTTGGTTTTGGGCCTGACCTGGAATTTGGGTCCAATTCAACTTTTTTTGTAGTTTGGAATTTAAGCCCAAATAGTAATATCAAATTAGATCAATTTAATCTCATTTGATTCATCCGCGTGAGGTCATCGAAACTTGTCATCAATTCAATTCGGGACATGTGTCAACTTCTAATTGGACCCGAAGTCAATGATTTAGAAATTCGTCGTTAATTTAGCAAACGATGTGGTGACTTGTGATTGGTCCAAAATTTTTTCATTCAACAATGGAAAAAGTCCAATGTTATTCATGAGACTTGAACAATATGTAGTGGAAATACAAGTGGATAATAATCAAGTAATAACCTAAAGGGTCTATAGTATATAGATAAGGTTGGATGTCTCATCTTGTTAACACTATGAATACGACCAACTTTGTAAGTCTTACAAATGTTTTAAGTGCCACTACAATGTGATCCAAATCATTCATGTGGAGATATACGAGGTATACAATGACTGTATAAGACCAGACCGCGAAATACTAATTAATCTCTCTTTGTAACACCGTTGATTAAAGAGATTAATATTTCATAGGATAACCATGTAACTCGATCTCAATCTTAAGTGAGTTATGGATTCTTGTTTATGATAGTTGTCCTTTGATTTGTATGGGTGAAAGTGGCTCGAGTCGCCGACTCAATAAACTCAATTTTTGGGGCATGTACAAGTAGGGAGCTAAAAACATAGTTGCACAAGATGAAATTCATTGATTCCTGCCTTTAGGGTTAATAGATGATGAAGGATCAGTATGACAACCTAGAGGGGGATGAATAGGGTTTATTAAAACTAATGAAAACTTTTTACTAATGTGGGCCTAATTAAGCAAATGAATACAATTTTAGGTAATAAGTCATTTAAACAATAAATTCATGGAAATAATTTCACTTTGAATTAAATAAGAAAATAAGAATCACACTTTAAAGCACCATATTTAATTATAATAAAAAGATTGGTAATGAATATAGAAAATTTAAAACTACCAATCAAAATAAATCCATATGAACAATTAATTTAAAGAACAAATATTGCAATTAATTTAACGTAACAAACAATAATAAAAAATTAATTATGAATTTGACTTTAATAATTTTATAGTGATTCGGCACAACCAGCCTATATCCATTTTTCAAGTTCCTCTTGGGTATGCCACTACGAATTTAACTCTTTTCACGACTTAGAGTCGAACCGCTACAACGTTTTTTTTCTCTGGGAGCGAGAACAAACCCGATCCTTTCCATAGTTGAGGACCAAATCGTTACAACTACTCTTTTTCTGGGATCAAAAGTAACTCTTACAATAGTTTGGAAAAATAAAGAGCACACTTGAAAAACTCTCTATAAGAGTGGATTTACAAATTTTAGCTCACAACTAATCATCCTCACGGCATAAAATAACTCTCTCAAGAAGAAGATGAAAAGAAGAAAATTGAAGTTTAGAGAGAGAATAACAATGGTGACTTTGAGTTATGGAGGATTGAAAAAATAGTGTAAAATTATTGTTGAAATTTTGGAAAGAAGATGCAAATAGAGAGGAAAAAATTGTTGGAAACCGCATTTAATTTGGACCATTGGATCTTGGAAAAGAAAAATCAATGGTGGAGATTTTAAACTAAATTAGCAAAAATCCACCATATGTCCAAAACTAGCCATTAGACCAAAACATAAAATAATATTAAATTCATTTTCCTTTTAAATTCATTTTCTTTTTAAAGCCAATTAAAAAATAAAAAACTCATCATGTGTCACTCCTCGGCACCTTTCAATTGGCCCACTTTGATGAGAAACTTATGTCACGTCATCAACTCGAAATTTTTTCGTTAAGTTTGTTTCGGTCATATCTTCTTCGTTGAACTCCGATTTGATTCATTGGAATAATTGTTTCGAGCTCTACGCAATAGACACTTCAAAATACTCAAATTGTTAATGAATAAAAGCAAGTTTGTTATCATCAAAACATCAATTGATTAATTAATTAAAATTAATAATTTGAGATTAAAGACTAAAAGGCCAATAGATGAGTAGTTCCCTTAAGTGTTGATTCCAGGTCTTGAACAAAGAGTACTCGTCCTACACTCTCACTAGTTTGAGAGGGACTTGGTTTATGTTAAGACCATAAACAGATTGTTCATTAAAAGGATCGGTGGTAATTAAGAAGTAAGATGTAGGTGTAAAATAGTAATTTGACCCAGTTGTAATTATGATGGTTAAATCTATGAAGCAAAATATTCTATAGTGTGAAGAGTGCAATTGTGGGTATTTAGTGAAGTGACCCATAATTAATGAATATTGATTAACATAATTAAATATTTTAATTAGTTAATCTCGAATCATTAGAGCTTCTGATCTATAGGTCCATTAGATCCTCTACTAGCTTACAACAGATAAACAAGGACCATTAGTTTTGAATGAATTTAGATTGTTCAAATTAATTAAGAGAATTTATATTAATTATATATGACACAATTAATATAATATATATTGATACATTATAATATAAGGTTAATTTTGAATAAAATTCAAAATTAAACTATATAATAATAGGAGAAAAAGATATTTGAATATGATACTAATATTAAAATAATATGGATTAGATTCATATTAAAACTATATTTTAACAATTTAAGATGAATTAGATTCATATTAAAACCATAGGTTAATAAGTTAATGTGAATAAGATTCATAGTAAACAGGTTATGAGTGAGATATGCATTTGAATATGATTGAAATGTAATATTTAATAAGGAAATTTTTACCTGATAATACAATTGGGGAAACAATCTTAAAATATAGTACACATTTAAAATATTTTCAAATATAGAACATTTTGATCGGTCAAATAGTAAATTTTTTAAAATTCCAAATCTACCCTTAGTGCACGATCTTCTTGTCGTTGTCTTTACTAGTTTTTCTTCTCACTTCTTCGCCACGTCCTTCAATGGAAGGTCGATTGAAGTTACGTGAAAAACCAATAAAGCGAAACTAAAAAACTTTCAAAATGTAGAGACTCAAAAGAGAAAAGCTTCAAATTTGTGCACTAGAAAGAAATCCACCATTGTTGGAACTCCACCATTTCAGGTTTGCAAATTCCAAATTTGAATCTGGGTTGGAAACTGAATGGAGGTTGTAGATTAAACGAGTGGGACGTCGCAAAACTAGCCACGAATCATAGTTGAAACTTTCTTTTAGTAGAGGAGATGGATTTTAAGGTCCAGATTGGAGAGACTCGAGGGTTTTGTTTTCGTGATATTTTTCAAATGAAAGCTTTCATTGATAGCATATTTTTCAAATTGAAAGCTATCACTGATAGTAGCTATCAGTGATATTCATTTATAGCAACTATCAGTGATATTCATTTATAGCAACTATCAGTGATACTCACTTATAGTATCATTACTGATAGAAGTTATCGGTGATAGCAACTGATAACACATTTCTCAAATTGAAAGCTATCACTGATAGAAGCTATAAGTGATAGCAACTGATAGTAGCTATCTAGTGATAGCTTTCAATTTGAGAAAACCTAGAAGAAGCGCACCTGGGTCGGGTGTGGGTTTTTTGGTCTTTTATAATTTTTTTATTCTATATAAGCAATTAGTTTTCATTTTTTTTATTCTAATATTTATGGGTTGATGGCTATCTATGCAAGTAGTCGTTTAATTAAAATCAATAAATTAATTAATTTGATAAATTATTATTATTTAATTGAAATTAATTTTATTTTTAAATTAAATAATGTGAGGGAATTATTATTATTATTATTATTTTTATTTTTTTTAGAAGAAAACTTACTCTTCTTCCCATTATGATCTCTCTCAAGGTTTTCGCAAAGAAATAGTTCTGGGTGGAAAATCTCCTCGACAACACCATTTCAATTTCCTACTCTTCTAAAAGTCAATTCTCAAAAACTGGCCTTTGCTAAGAGAATAGCAGGGAAGAATTTTTAGTGGCATGTTCATACTGTTCGTGGGAGATTGATTGCTGAAGACTTGGAGAAGCTTCAAAGAAATGTTTTTTTCAAAGATGAGTTTTTCTCGACAATGCATTTTGATGCTTAGCTTGTAATTACATTATGAATGTTAATTTCTTATGTTCTATGTCTTAAATTTCTAAAACAAAATTGAAAGTAAAACGATGATTCGCTTCCATTGTAGGATTAGATACCTTCATTCTGATCGTTGAAGGTGCCACATCATTTGACAGGTTTGCAAGTGATCCTTGATGGTCCACTTGTCCTGTGTCACATCATTAGTTTGACCGTTGGCTCCTATTTCAACTGCCACGTCACCTAATGCATAAGATTTTTTCATATTTGTTTTGACCATAACTTCTTCATTTGAATCTGATTTGAGTAACTCAAATTGCATGCGAATCATTATTTTGATCTCTACCTAATAAGTTTTTCATAAACACTAAAACTGTTCATAAATAAAACCAAGTTTTATTGTCATCAAAATATTAAATATTAATTTGAGATTAACAACAAAAAGTCAACACCAAACTAATTTTTTCAAAATGTTTTATAATAGTTTTATTACCGTTTTCCAACCTAATGTTTTAATGATTATTTTTTATTTAATATGTTAATGTCTTGTGAAAATGGAACCGCTAATGTTGTGATCAAATTGAGCCAATTAAAGAAGACATGGTTTGGGGCTTGGAAAAAGTAGACCCCATGAGTGAATAGGTTCGATACAATCACCTTCTTCCTCTCGATCTAATTGTGTCCTTTACTTTTATGAACTCCTATTCAACTTGAACTTAGATAGGGTTAGGCTCCTCTTGTCTCGATTTTACTTTTGGTGTTTGTTTTCACCTTTTGGATTTAAACCAGGTCAAAATCATCTATAACTCAATAAAATTGAGTTTTATGTCTAATGAAATCCAAACTTCTAAAAATGTCGATTAGATGAAAAACCTATTATACACAAAGTTAGAATTTAGAGACATATTGTAACAAAATTAAAAATTTTAAAATTCACCGCACATTTCTTAAACTAAATAGATACAAATATAAAAAGTTGAACGAATAATTGAACCTAAAATAATACTACACTCAAACTTCATTGGCTAACTTTATAACCAAATCTTTATTTATTTAGTGGTCCATTGACCATTGCATAAGAGATAGTGGGCGTGTGGAAAAATTGGAAAACGCATTTTCTCAAAGTAGCTTAATCACTAAAACAAAGGAAAAATTAGATAAAAAGAAAGTTTAAAATTAAGTTGGATCATTAGCAATGGCCACTTTGACTTGCAAATCGATTCTTCGAGACAATGAAAAGTAATGATCAACAATTTGGATGTTAATTAGATTATGGGAGACGCTTTTAAATTGGCCAATTACTCAAAAACATTGTACATATTTGGTTCAGATTCTCATATCTCACATTTATATTTTTCTTAAGGTTGGAGATTTAAATTTTCATTCGTGGTATTATATATTATACACACAATATAAATTTATGTCCTGTTTGATAACTATTTATGTTCTGTTTAGTAACAATTTCATTTTTTGTTTTTGTTTTTGAAAATTATTTCATTCATATTTCTTATAATGATTTGCAATTTTCTTAAATACAATGGTTTTTGAATTCTTAACCAAATTTCAAAATTTGAAAGCTACTTTTTTAATTCTCAAAATTTTGTTTAGTTTTTTAAACCATTAGTGAAAAGTAGATAACAAAAGAAGAAATTTGGAGGTGGAAGTATAGTATCCATAAGCTTAATTTTCAGAAACAAAAAAAAAAAAAAAATGGTTACTGAGACCTTGATTTTTTATTTTTTGTTTTTGAAAATTAAACCTATAAATATCCTTTCTACCTCTAGGTTTCTTGTATTGTTATCTATCCTCTGTCCATGTTTTTAAAAACCAAATCAAAATTTGGAAACTAAAAAAACTTGTTTTTATTTTTAGATTTTGGCTAAAAGTTCAACTATCGTACTTAAGAAAAATGCAAACCATGATAAGAAAATAAGAGAATATATGCTTAAATTTAAAAAACCAAAAACCACAAAATGAAATTGTTACCAAACAAGATCTTAATTTTCAAACTTTTTAGATTGTGTCTATTTATCTATCAACTTTTAATAGTGTTTAATATGGTCTTCAAATTCCCACGCCTACTAGACACAATGTTGTGAAAGTTCAGAAACTTATGGGTGTTTTCTTAAATTTAGAAACTTATGGGTGTTTTCATAAATTTAGAAATATAAGTTATTTTTTATAAATTTAGAAAGTATTTCTCATGGTTATATTATTCATATCTTCAACTATAAAGTTTATTCCAATCAATTCTTCTTCTTAATATTTTGTACTTTGTAGTCACACAAACTATCCTTAAACTAAAATATTTATTGGAATTTGATCCTCAAATTAACTGTAAAGATCGTTAAAATACAATTAAACTCAATCATTAATGATATTATTGAAATTCAATTAAACTCCACCATTAATAGTATTGCAAATCATTTTGGAAAATTTTTATAGATAGAAAAAAAGTCAAACTACTTATAGAAATAGCAAAAAAAAAATATTGATAAACATTAATAGACTTCTATCAACGTTTTCTATTAGTTTCTATCATTGATAGACACTAATAGACTTCTATCAGCGTCTATCGATCTCCATCAAATAAGATTAAATTTTGTTATTTTATATAGATGTTTTTTTCTTTTTTTTTTTTATTTTTGAAAAACCCCCCAATCATTAATGATATTATAATTTATGGCACTAGGTTTAATTGTAGTTCATTAAGTTTAGGAGAATATGGTCCAAATTATGGAGTGAAAGTTTGGAATTGAAATGAGACCTCTGTTATATTTCAAAGGCGAGATTTTGGTTTTTGTTACAATTTGTTTTCTTGAATCTAATAGAAAGAGGACTTATATTTTAAGCTATGTAGATCAAAATTTTGTATTATATATATTTTTAAAAAAACGATAGAGTAAATTAAACATTGTAGTGGATACAACACAATGTGTATTTATAAATATATTTTTGTAAATTCATTTGAAGTGGAGATTGTAACTTAGGATATATGTTTTTTTTTTTTAAATTAGAAATGTTAGATCGATTTTATTCTCTTCGAATATAGATGTGAGATTTGACCAAAAAAATACCAATCAATAATCATCTAATTATGACATTAAATAAGATCATCTTTAGTGTCTATTTATTATAGTCTAGGATCATCTCTTTAATTTTTATTTTTTTTATTTTTTTTTTTAAGTTCTTCTAGTATATCTTAAATTCTAGGTTTATATGAAACTATATAGATATTGGGAGTAATAATTTGTATTCACTTTATCTACTTCCTTCTCTCATTTAGACTTGTATGTACTCCTCTATTATGTAGCTATTAAGTAAATACTATTGCAACATCTTTTAGTCTAATATATTTTTAACACTAAGAAAAAAAAAATATATATATATATATTGGATTTTAATTTTATGCTTTGTGATAATACTCATGAGTGTTTTTCTCAAGTAGAAAACTAGCTACCTTAGGGAGTTTAAATTGGTTGAAGAAAAAATTGTTAAGAGTATATGTTGGGATTGGCTATGAAAAAAATATTTTAGTTGTATTTTTTTTTTTTTGGTTAACTATAAAAAAAAAAAGATATTTTTTTTGTTAGCTGATATTCTATAAATATTTTATAAACGAAAATAAATACAAATAAATTAGTATTAAACAAAAACTTCTTTTGGAAAACAAAAATCCTAAACATAATACAATCATCATTAAAATAAGATCTGTTTTTTTTTTTTTTTCTTTATCATTAAAACCTAAAATTTTCAAATAAAAAAGAGCAACACAATTGTAGCTAAATTAGGGAAAGTAATCTTAAATTTTGTACTAATTTTAAAAAATATTCTTCAATTTTCAAAAGTTTAAAAATACTCTTAAATTCTTTTCTTTTTACAAAATATTAAAATTATTCCCACAAATAATTTTGGATGGAAACTACTAGTATTTTATTTCCTGAACTTTCAAAAGTTTCACTAATCCAATGATATATTCAAACTTTCAAAAAAAAGTTCAAAAATGCTTTTTATGTTAGTATATAAATAAAAAATATAGCGACTCATTGAAAATATGTCCTTAAATTATTTAATTCAACTTTTAAAAGTTCAAAAGGTATTTTGAATTTTGTTCTTTCTTTTTATTTTAAGTTTAAGGGTATTAATGAAAATTTTGAAAGAGTATTTTTTAAATAAAGTATTAATTATTTCTAGTATTTTTTAAATAAAGTATTAATTATTTCTATTCAAAACTAATGAGATAAATTTTTTGTTCGATTTTATTTTAAATATTTAAGGATATTATTAAAATTTTTGAAAATACATAAAATTTTAAAATAAAGTACAAAGTACAAAGTTCAAGAGTGATTTCTATCATATATTGATGATATATATATATATATAATCAATATATCTCATAAGGTACTCAAAATCTCTCAATCTCCTCTCAAAGAAGTCTCTTTTGTTAAATAGTGGGCTTTCTAATCCAAGCACATGCTAGGTTACAAAGTATTTTGAAATATTAGAGGTCTCCATCAAAGGCCACACTCAAAATGAAATATGTGGTGTGGATGTAAAAGACTTCCCATGAGAATGGACCCCAACAAATAAGTTTATGGGTGATTATACTTCTTAATCTTTTAATCCCCACTAGAAATATTAACTTTTAATTTAGTGTGAAATTGAAGAGTACAACGAAGTATAACAGAAATATAAATATGGAGAAAATATAATATGATAATATATAAATATAATAATAAATAAATAAAATATAAAATAAAATAAAATTATGAAAATTAGATATTATGAAATTTAAGTGAAATTTTGAAATGAATTTTCTCACAAAATTCATCAAATACCACTACTTATAGGCAAAGTGACAAATAGGATGTGATAAATTTGGACGCTATGCATAGGTGGTTGAATGACACATGGGCAACATATGTGGTAATGAAAAAATGACATTTGGCATTGGATGCTAAGCATGAATATCTAACACCTATTTATAATATTTGTAATACCCCCTTTAGATGCCTATTATATATACGAAATATGTCTCGCTAAAACCTTACTAGGAAAAGACCCAATAGGAAAAAAATTCTAAGTGAAGGAAAAATAGTATATATTTCATATAATCTAATAATCTTAAAAGAATATAACATATTCGTTCCCCCTTATAGAAACATCACTTGAGATCTCTGAATTGCCATATTCTAATGTTGTGCACCAATTTTTCAAAGGTTGCAGTAGGTAACGACTTTGTAAATAAGTCTACCAGGTTATCCTTCGAACAAATTTGTTGTACCGTGATGTCACCATTTTCTTTAAGATCATGATTGTAGAAAAGATTCGGTGAAATATGCTTTGTTATATCTACTTTAATATATCCTTTTTTGATTTGGTATATGCATGTCGTGTTGTCTTCGTATAATATTGTTGGAAGATTTTTATTAGAAGACAAGCCATATGTTTCACGAATGTACTGAGTCATTGATCTTAACCATATACATTCTCGACTAGCCTCACGAATTGCAAGAATTTCAACATGATTTGAGGAATTGACTGTTATGGTTTGTTTCACCGATCGCCATGATATAACAGTTCTTCCACATGTGAACAAATAACTTGTTTGAGATCTAACTTTGTATGGATCAGATAAATATCTAGAATCTGCATAACCAACTAGATCAAAATTTGATTCTTTGAATAAAACAAACCCATATCGATTGTTCTGGAAGATAATAGAGTATATGCTTAATTTCGTTCCAATGTCATTTTGTTGGAGAAGAACTATATATTGCTAATAAATTTATTGAAATGCAATATCTGGTCTTATATTATTAGCAAAATACATAAGTGCACCAATTACACTAAGATATTGTACTTGAAAACCAAGAAGTTCTTCATTATCGTCTTGAGGTCGAAATGTATCTTTCTTTATATCTAATGAACGGAGTTCCATTGGAATATTTAATGGATGTGCTTTGTCCATATAAAATCTTTTCAAAACTTTTCTTGTATAAGTTGATTGATGAACAAATATCTCATCTGTTAAATGCTCAATTTGCAAGCCAAGGCAAACTTTTATTTTTTCTAGATCTTTCACCTCAAATTCTTTCCTAAGTTACTATTGCCTTTGGAAGCTCTTCAAGAGTCCCAATTATATTTAAGTCATCAATATATACAGTTATAATAGCAAATGTTGATTGTGATTTCTTTAGAAAAACACACGAACATATTGGATTATTTTGATATCATTTTTTCAACAAATATCCACTCGGCCGATTGTACCACATTCGTCCTGATTGTTTTCATCCATATAGCGATTTTTGTAACTTTATTTAATGCAATTCTCGGAAATTTGATGTATATGTTTTCGGTACTATAAATCCTTATAGGGATTCTCATATAAATATCATTATCATGAGATCTATATAAATATACTGTGATTATGTCCATAAGATGCATATCCAGACTTTCATACACAATAAGACCAATTAAATATCTTAGTTTACTTGTATCCACTACTAGAGAATATGTCTCCTCATAATCAATACCAGGTTTTTGTGAAAAACCTTGTGCAACTAGTCTTGCTTTGTATCTTGTGACCTCATTTTTTTCTCTCTCAAATACCCATTTTTATCCCACAAGTTTGATGCCTTTTGGTGTTGTTGGGGTTGATGCCCTAAACTCTCGTTAGGTCCTGTATGTAAACACTTGTGTTGAACAAATGCTTGTGATGTTATAATATGAGATATTTTCTTTACTGTTGTCTATGAAACATGAGATATTTTATTTGCTTTACCACAAACCAATAAACTAAGATCCTTGATTGTCGTTGTAACTTAAGCATGTATATGGAGACATATAAGTGGATCATGTCTTAAGTGATAACCAAAATAGTCTGTAGTATATGGATATAGGAGGGAAACCTTATCCTGATGACACTACAGATGCGGCCCGCTTTGTAGATAGTTACAAGTGTTGTGACGTGCTACAAATGGTTTGACTCTGATCATTTATGTAGAGACATGCAAGTGGGGGTATCCTATACAAAGGAGTTTGTATAAGACCGGACCACGAAGTGTATAGTCTCGTTATATAACGCCGTTCATGACAGAGACTTCACTTCACTAGGATGACCATAGGTAACATGATCTTAATCCTGAGTGAGTTGGGAACTCATGCCTTTGAGAACAGCATTTAATTTGCATGGGTGCGAGTGGCCAGATTTCCGACTCAAACCTACCACTTTTGGGGATTCGTCTGATTGGAGAGTTGGGAACTTAGCTACACAAGATGGAATTCACTCCTTCCCCGAAGTAGGGGTAAGTAGATAGATTACTCCCTTAAGGGTTGATTCCGGGGCTTGAACGATGTGGTGTCATACACCTTCTTAGGGCCTGAGATGTGTCCACTCATAGTAGGATTATGATGTATTGTTCATTAGAGGGATCAATGGTACATAAAGAGTTAGATGTAACTACAGAGAAAAATGGTAAATTGGCCCAACTCTACTTATGAGCATCTGTGAAGGGTTATCATATTGTTGACTGGTTATATCCGATGGACACAGAAATATATCTATAATGAGAAGGGTGCAGCTATCGGTCTTTAATAGAGTGCCCGACAATTAACAGATGGTGGATCTCGTGACTAAAAAGTTTAGTAAGCTATTCACGTACCGTTGGTGCTTCAAGCTACAGGTCCATAAGGTCCCATTGATAGCTCAATGGATTCAAGTTGAGAATCAATTTTTGGGTCAGTTTGAAGAGTTCAAATTAAAAAGAGGGAGTTTGATTATATATGATATGATTAAACTGGTTCAATTATATATGATATAGTTGACATGATGTATGAGATACATTAATTGGAGGAAAATGATATCAATATGATTTATATCAAGTAAAGGAGATAAGGACTATGGTTTAAATGTTGCATATGATGTGATATTAAAACTATAGGTTATAAATATAATATGATAAGTTAATTATTATATTTATTTATAATTAAAACAATTATGAGATAATTGTTGGTGATTTCTCCTTAATCGTGCGTAAAAGTGGGAGGTTATATTCAATTTTCATAACTGAAGGATAAAATGAAAAATGTTTTCATTTTGGAAGAGAATCGCAAAATCGCTTCATTCGAGTACACAACCAATCGTTTAGCTCACGAGAGACTACATAACAGCTTCAAGTGTTTTTCTAAATGATCGTGTACACGCGCCTTTGTCTAAACGATTGTGTAATGTTTTACTAAACGATCGCACGCCTAAGCAATATTCTCTAAACGATCGTATAAACGATCAAACTATTTTTTCTGAACTATCGTGTACCTGCTGTCTTTTACTAAACGATCAAGCACAAAGTCTATACAATAGACTCTATATTCTCCCACTTTCTTGGTCGTTGAGTCCTCTACCAAATCCAACAGAGCCCACACCTCTTGAATTCTCATTCCGAAAATACCAAAGTTATTGAGTGGTGGTGTCCAGGTTGTTACTTGTTCGTGGAGAAGGTTGTTCGTGATTAACCAAACGATCCACTAGAAAATTGGGTTGGTGTTCGTAGCGACAACGAGAGGTGCTGGTCCAAGGCTTCACGAGAGCAAGAGAAATCAGAAGAAAAGTTCTTCGAAGGTAAGTCTCTCGTTCCCTTTGTATTTATTTAAGAATGCATGTCGTAATTTGTTATGAAATGCATAACTAGTTTGTATATTTGTGAATGCTTGTTTGGACCGATCTTGCTTCCGCTTATAGGTTCTTTTTTATATGAGTTCCTTTAGTTCGGACTACTGGTCCAACCTGACGTTTTGAAAGTAAGTTTAATTCTTCCTTGATTGTTTCTTTCCTCTGAAGCCAATCTTTTCTATGTCGACATTCTTCAATAGATTTTGGTTCAGAATCTTCATTTTCAGATATAATATCAAGAACAACATTCTACACAAAAATGTTGTCAATAACTACATGAGTTCGGTTTCATCTTTTTTTGTCATGACATAGTTTATTGAAATCTCATTATTATCTTTATGTAAACAATAGTTTATTGAAATCTCATTATTATCTTTATGTATTTCATCTTCCTCATTAGTAATTTCATGAATTTCTTCATGGGTATTTACATCCTCAACTAAGTCTTCTTGACTATTAATTATTTTTCTTTTCCAAGGATTTTTATCTTTGGAACCCACTGGTCTACCACACTTCTAGCATGTTCCAGATTCATTAGTGACAACTTGCTGTGTTGGGATATCAATTTTTTATGAGATATTTGTAGCTGGTATATATGACTTAGCTACTTTCTTTGCATATATAAATACACCTGGTAATTGAAATGAATTATTTTTTAAACTTCAAGTTCACATTGATCTATGCGGGGATCTAAATGAGACATAATGATTCATTTCATGTAATTTCTTTTTCCAAATTTTAATTTTTCTCCCTAATATTGGAAAATTTGTCTCATTAAAATGAAAATCAGCAAATTGTGTAATAAATACATCACCCATCAGAGGTTCGAGATATTTGATAATTGATGACATCCAATATATATTCCTAACCTCCTTTGAGGATCTATCTTAATACGTTGTGGTGGAGAAATTGAAACATATACTACACATCCAAAAATTATTAGATGGAAAATATCTGGCTCATGGCCATAAGCTAATTGTAATTGCGAGTAGTGATGATAAAATACTGGTCTAATGCGTACATGCGACGTTGCATGCAAAATGGCATGTCCTCATACAGATGTAGGAAGCTTAGCTCTCAAAAGTAAGGGTCTTACATTTAATTGCAAACATTTTATAAATGATTCTACTAAACCATTTTATGTATGAACCTGAGCTACCAGATGTTCAACACTTAACCCAATTGACATACAATAATTATCAAAAGCTTGGGATGTGAATTCACTAGCATTTTCAAGATGAAAGGTATTAATCGTATAATCAAGAAATTGTGCTCTTAGCTAAATTATTTGAGCAAGTAATCTTGCAAATGCAAGATTTCGACTTGATACCAAGCATACGTGTAACCATCTGTTGGATGCGTCTATTAATACCATAAAATATCTAAATGGTCCACTTGGTGGGTTAATAGGTCCATATATATCACTATGAATGCATTCTAAAACTGTAGGTGATTCAGTTCCCACTTTAACTGGTGATGGTCTAATAATTAATTTACCTTAAGAGTAAGCATCACATGATAATTCAATAAATTGAAGAATCTTTTGGGTCTTCAATGGATGTCCATTTGAATTCTCAATAATTCTTTTCATCATTATAGACCCAGAATGACCTAATCTGTCATGCCAAATTGTAAGTATATCTGGATTCATGAACTTCAGGTTCATTATTGCATATGTTTCAATTACTCGTATATGAGTATAATAGGTAAAGTAGATAACTCTACCAGTATATGTTTTTCATATGAGACAGTAGATATGATATAAAGATACTCCATCTTATTCTTTCTACTAGTCTCAATATGATAACCATTGCACAATATATCTTTAAAACTAAGTAGATTTCTCTTTGACTGATTAGAGAACGATGCATTGTCAATTATAAATTTTGTTCCTTTAGACAAAATAATATTTTCTTTTCTAAACCCTTCAATTAGGTTTGTAGAACCTGATATTGTATTGACTTTTTCTTCCAGCATTGTCGGTTTGGTAAAATATTTTCTACTTGTAAGTATTGTATGTATAGTTGCACTGTCTACTAGACATGGATCTTCTTTGTTCATTTTTTAGTCACCCAACATTAGAAAATGATTCAAGTTTCTTTATGAAAAGAAAATAATTACAATAAGGAAAATAATACTTGGAATACACAAAATTTAATATCTACTAAAAGAAGGAAAAAAGCATGGAGATGAATAAAAAAAAAATATTAAGTCTAGATATTTTGAAAGTCAAAGGAAACACTTGATGTTTCATCAATTCTGTCAATTTTCTTTTTCAGGAGATCCAAAGAAGTCTGCCACTTCCAAATATGTCATATGGGATAGGTCAAATATGTCATTATCCTGGTATATAAAATTTGCTTCCATATATTTCCGTTCTTCCTTCAAGGATGCTTAATGGAGATCAACTAAGTGTTTTGACGTACGTACGATAAAGTGATCAACGCCTAGTCATTCCACATCGAAAACATTTATTTTCAACACTTTTTTAATTCTTATCTTATGGAGCTTTTCATTTGTGATCATCATTTTGTCTGGTTCTTTTAAAATTTGAATGATTAGAACAACCACCACAAAAATAATAATTATTTCTTCCTCTGCCACGATCATGACCTCAACCATGTCCACGACTTCGATCACGATTATTAACATTCACAACATTCACTTTAAGAAATGGTGTTGTTCCAATTGGTCGAGATTCGTGGTTCTTCATCAATAACTCGTTCTTTGGTTCAGCCACGAGAAGATATGTAATTAGTTTAGAATACTGTTTAAAATCTTTCTCTTGATATTGCTGCTGCAATAGCATATTCGAGATATGAAATGTAGAAAATGTTTTCTCTAACATATCAACATCAGTAATTTTCTCTCCGCATAACAACAATTTTGAACTTATTTTAAATAATGCAGAATTGTAATCACTTACTAATTTAAAATCTTGTAGCCTTAAATGCATCAACTCATAATGAGCTTTAGGAAGAATAACTGTTTTTAATAATCATATCTCTCTTTCAAAATTTTCCACAAGATACGAGGATCTTTATTGTAAGATACTCGATTTTTAATTCCTCGTGGAGATGATGAAGAAGGAAAATCATAACTTTTGTTTTGTTCTGACTAGATGTCGTATTTCCTTCTTTAATTATTTCTCTAAGCTTATAGCATTCAGGTAGATTTCAGCATCAAGCACCCATGACAAATGCCTTAAATGTATCCACTCATATTTAATGGATGTATTTTGTCCATATAAAATCTTTTCAAAATTTTTCCTATATAAGTTATTGATGAATAAACATTATATCTGTCTCTTATACACATCTAGATGTGTATAAGAGACAGTATATATATATTCCGAGATCTTTCATCTCATATTCTTTTTTAAAGTATTCTATTGCCTTTAAAAACTCTTCAAAAGTTCCAATTATATTCAAGCCATCAACATAACAATTATATTAGCAAATCCACGGACATATTAAATTATTTTGATATCCTTCTTTCAATAAATATCTACTCAAACGATTATACCATATCCGTCTTGATTCTTTCAATCCATATAGTGATCTCTGTAACTTTATTGAATATAATTCTCGAGAATTTGATATATATGTTTCAGGTACCTTAAATCCTTATGAGATTCTCATATAAATATCATTATTAAGAGATCCATATAAATATATTGTAACTACGTCCATAAGATGCATATCCAAACTTTCACACAAAGTCATACCAATTCAATATCTTAGTGTAATTGCATCCACCACTGGAGAATATGTTTCCTCATTATCAATACCAGGTTTTTATGAAAAACCTTGTGCCACTAGTCTTGCTTTGTATCATGTAACCTCATTTTTTTCATTTCTTTTCATTTCTTTTTCTCTCAAATACCCATTTGTATCCCACAAGTTTGACATCTTTTGGTGCTCGGACTACTGGTCCAAAAACCTGCCGTTTTGAAAATGAGTTTAATTCTGCCTCGGTTGCTTCTTTCTACTGAAGCCAATCTTTTCTATGTAGACATTCTTCAACAGATTTTGTTTAGGATCCTCATTTTCAGATATCATATCAAGAGCAATATTATATGCAAAAATGTTATCAATAACTACATTAGTTCAATTCCATTTTTTTTCCTATCATGACATAGTTTATTAAAATCTCATTATTATCTTTAGGTATTCATCTTCCTCACTAGTTATGTCGAGGATTTCTTCATGGGTATTTACATCCTCAACCAAGTCTTTTTTACTATTAATTATTTTTCATTTTGGAGGATTTTTATCTTTGGAACCCATCTACCACACTTCTGACATGTTCCAGACTCATTAGTGACAACTTGTTGTCTTGGGATATCAAACTTTTATGGAACATTTGCAGCTGGTATATGTGACTTAGTTACTTTTTTTGCATCTATAAATGCATCTGATAATTGATTTGCTATATTTTGCAAATGAATTATTTTCAAAACTTCAAATTCACATTAATCTGTACGAGGATCTAAATGAGATAATAACGATGCATTCCATATAATTTCTTTTTCCAACTCTTAATCCCTCCTCCTAATGTTGGAAATTTTGTCTCATTAAAATGACAATCAACAAATTATGCAGTAAATACATCACTCATCAGGGTTCAAGATATTTAATAATTGATGGGAATCATATCCAACATATATTCCTAACATTCTTTGAGGACCAATTTTAGTGCGTTGTGTGGAGCAATTGGAACATATACTGTACATCCAGAAGTTCTCAGATGGAAAATATTTGGCTCATGACCCTAAGCTAATTGTAATGGTGAGTACTTAAGATAAGCTCATGGGCTAATGCGTACAAGCTATATTGCATGCAAAATAGCATGTCCCCATACAGATGAAGGAAGCTTAGTTCTCATAAGTAATGGTTTTGCAATTAATTGTAAACGTTTTATAAATGATTCTACTAAGCCATTTTATATATGAACATAAGCTACAGGATGTTCAACACTTATCCCAATTGACATACAATACTTATCAAAAGTTTGGGATATAAATTCATCAGTATTATCAAGACGAATGGTCTTAATTGTACAATCAGGAAATTGTGCTCTTAACTTAATTATTTGAGCAAGTAATCTTGTAAATGCAAGATTTCGACTTGATAATAAGCACACGTGTGACCATCTACTAGATGCATCTATTAATACCATAAAATATCTATATTATCCACTTGGTGGATTAATAGGTCCACATATATCACCATGAATTTGTTCTAAAAATTTAGGTGATTTAGTTCCTACTTTAGTTGATGATGGTCTAATAATTAATTTGCCTTGAGAGCAAACATCACATGATAATTCATTATATTGAAGAATTTTATGGCTCTTCAATGAGTATCCACTTGAATTCTCAATAATTCTTCTCATCATTGTAGACCCTGGATGACCCAATCTATCATGCCAAATAACATATATATTTGGATTCATGAACTTCATGTTCATTATTGCATATGTTTGAATCACTCGTATATGAGTATAATACAATCCATAAGATAAAGCATGCAACTTTTCCAATATATGTTTTTCATTTGAGACAGTAGATATAATTATAGATATTCCACATTATTCTTACTATCAGTCTCAGATAACCATTATAACGTATATCTTTAAAACTTAGATTTATCTTTGATTCGCTAGAGAACAATGCATTATCAATCGTAAATTTTGTTCCTCTAGTCAAAATAATATTTTCTTTTCCAAAACCTTCGATCAAGTTTGCAGAACCTGATATTGTATTTACTTTTGCTTTCAACATTATCAATTTGGAAAAATATTTTTTATTTATAAGTATTGTGTGTGAAATTGCATTGTCTGCTAGACATAAATCTTCTTTGCTCATTTTTTAATCACCCAACATATGAAAATGACCCATGTTTCTATATTAAAAGAAAATAATTACAATAAGAAAAATAACACTTAACATATACAAAAGTTACTAAAAAAAACATGAAGATAGATAAAAGAAAACAACAACATTAAGTCTAAACATACTCAAAGTCAAAAGAAACACTTGAAGTTCCATCAACTGTGCCAATTTTCTCTTGAGAGATCCAAAGAAGTCCACCACATTCAAATTTGTCATTGGGATGGGTCAAATATGTCATTATCTTGGTATGCAAAATTTGCTTCCACATTTTTCTCTTTTTCCTTCAAGGAGGCTTGATAGAGGTCAACTAAGTGTTTTGACATACGACAGGTACATGACCAATGTCCAGTCATTCCGCATCAGAAACATTTATTTTCAACACTCTTTGAACTCATATCTTGTGGAGCTTTTCCTTTGTGATCATCATGTTGTATGGTTCTTTTGAAATTTGAATTATTAGAACGACTACTATGAAAATAATAATTATTTCTTCCTCTGCCACGGTCACGACCTCAACCACGATTATTAACATTCACAGCATTCACTTCAAGAAATTGTGTTGTTCTAGTTGGTCGAGATTTGTGGTTCTTCATCAATAACTCGTTATTTTGTACGACCACGAGAAGACATTTCTCTTGATGTTGCTGATGCAGAAGCATATTTGAGACGTGAAATATAGAAAATGTTTTCTTTAACATATAAACATCGGTAATTTTCTCTCTGGATAACAACAGTTTTGAACTGATTTTAAATAATGCGAAATTGTAATCACTTACCGATTTAAAATCTTGTAGCCTTAAATGCATCCACTCATAACGAGCTTTATTTCAAAATTTTCACAAGATATGAGGATCTTTTATTGTAAGATACTCCATTTTTAATCCCTCGTGGTGATGACGACGAAAGAAAATCATAACTTTTGCTTTGTCCTGACTGGATGTCATATTTTCTTCTTTAATTGCTTCTCCCAAGTTCATAGCATCCAAGTGAATTTCAGCATCGATTAGCCTTAAAAAATAATTATTGCCATTAATGTCGAGGACTACAAATTTTAATTTTGTAAGGTTTTTCATGACAACATTATCACAAAATATTGTATTTATATTAGAAATTTAATATGTACCAAATATGAAAAATAACATTTAATTTATTAATTATAATAAAGAGGGAAAAAATCGATCTACCTTTAGGACCTACCTTTAGCGATGGAAGCAACAGGAGCTCGTGCTGATAATGTGTTGTGAAATTGAGGAGCACAAAGGAGCCCAATGGATATGGAGAAAATATAATATAACAATATATAAATAAATAAATAAAATAGAATAACTAAAATTATAAAAATTTAATAATATGAAATTTTAGTGGAAATTAGAAGGGAAATTTGTACGGATGACCCAAAAATTAGGCCCAAAATGTCAAATGACCCATTTTTAAAAAATATTGTCAATTGACCCTCTACTGACATCATCGCCATACCAAATTACGTAAATTGCCCTTACACCGGCCTCACAAGGTAAATCTCGCTCTCGCTTGAAATTCCCTGGTTTGATGTGATTGCTCGTCAGTGTACTGTTGATTTGACAATTTTCACGATGGAAGCCTCAAATCAAATCAATAATACCTAAACACAATACAATGGTGATTTCTTTAAACTTTAAACTCTATTTCAAAGGTGATCACTTCTCTAGTTTTCGACAGTGTTTTGTTGAACGGGGATTTCCAAGATGAGGCTTTCTCAGAAAGGAACAGCTTTTTCGGAAAGGTGAATTATTTTGAGTCTGTTTAATTATTTTTTATGTGTTATTTCTGGAAAGGTAGCATTACAAAATTTTGTATTGGGAGAGAGTAAGAAAGAGAAAGAGTAAGAGAGAGAGAGTGAGATTGAGAGAGCGAGATTTTGAGAGAGAGCGAGATTTTGAGCGAGAGCGAGATTTTGAGAGAGAGCGAGAGTACACTTCAATTGCTTGTACAACTTAATGAAAAATGTTCTCTTGCTTTGTAGGATGACAAAAAGGTGTCTATTTATTCGATTTGGAGGTGATTGGGATGAGAATGAAAGTTCGTATATTGGGGGACAGTTGAAAGGAATCGTTGTGCCCCCTACATTGAATTATGAAGAACTTAAATCTCGCATTTACAGGGTTACAAAAGTTAGTTCTTCAGAGTTTGATCTTATCCTGAAAGTTAATTATAATCTTGAATTTGAAGCCCCTCACAATGCATAATGGATGATGATGATTTTCACTTCCTTCTTTTGCAAGAAGAGCTTAGTAGACTTCAGATAGCTGTAATGTTGAAGTCTAAATAAGACGAAAGAGTTAGAATAGGGTTTGGAAATGTGAGAAGATGATACGGCTGTAGATAGACAATACAAGGAATCATATTAGTTTCGTTGGGAAGAGGATGATATTCCATTGTCTACTAACACTATACCATCAACATTCGATTATATGGATTGTGGTCCTTCAGTGGATGTGGATATGAATGAGCAACATTCAGGATTGAATGAAATGGATCATGATCATGGAGATGTGCATCGTAACATACTTCATACTTTTTCATACTTCATACTTGTAACACTTCATACTTCATACTTCATACTTTCATCTTGTAAACAAAAGATAATAACAAACTGGAGTATTTATATAATAGCAATATTCATACTCTCTCCTTCTTCATACTCTCTCAGTCTTTATACTTGTAACAAAAATGGATAACTTCATACTCTCTCAATCTTCATACTTGTAACAAAAAAATAATAACTTCATACTCTCTCAATCTTCATACTTGTAATAAAAGTGGATAACAAATACTCTCTCAATCTTCATACTTGTAACAAAAAACAATAACTTCATACTCTCTCAATCTTTATACTTGTAACAAAAATGGATAACAAATACTCTCTCAATCTCGCTTTCTCTGAACATCTCGCTCTCTCTGAACATCTCGCTCTCTCAATCTCGCTCTTTCTCCAATCTCAATTATGCATGTTCTGATATTGAACCTTGAACCATATAATGTTCTAAGCTCAATTATGCATGTTCTGATAAAATTCTGATATTGTACTTTGAACTTACATAAAAAATACATGTTAAATTATACAATGAAAAGAGCAGTATCTCCATCATAAATAAAAAATGCATGTTCTGATAAAATTCTGATATTGAACTTTGAACTTTAAACTTTCATAAAAAATACATGTTCAATTATACAATGAATGTTTTTACATATAGTAAAAATAAATGAATGTTTTTACATACATAAAAAATACAATAAAAAATACATGCTCTATACATATAAAAAATATGGTGTGTTTGCCCATAGTTGACACGTTAATTGTATCATATATTCACTCATCTTCTTCTGAGTGATTACGGATGGATCAGCACCAGTCACCAGGTATTCCAGTAGCTTGATTGCGAAGATGCCACAATCAAGCGACCCGTGTTGTATGTCGACGTTCATAGGTCGCGAGATTTTCCAACGGGCTATGGATAGGTCCGGCTTCGATCGATCCACGTAATAGTAGTGAAGTAGGGATGGTACTGTGACTGTCAATAGCTCTAGCCAATTCACCAGCTTTGTCATTGGTGTGTATGACAAAAGTGAATCGAACACGAATATGTGGCCTTTGTTAATGTCCATTGCAAGGACCATCTAGTGGTTATTGATATTCATTGCCATATAAACGAAATCCACATCTACCCATTTGACATCGAATTTACCGGTGACATAGTCCTTATACGTGCATTCATCTTTCCATGCTAGGACAGCCTCCAGAAGTGACTTATTCTTTATTCGTTTAAATACCCCACCATGAGCATTAAGGTGACTCTGTCAAATAAAATGAGAAGTTAAGTAAAGAAGTAAAGACCAGGAAACTTAACGAAATGAGAAGTTAAGAAACGAAATATCAAAATTTACCGTTACACCAATTGGCAAGATGGTGAACTTGTACATGCACATGTCAAACCAGGTATAAAGTTTATCTTTCATAAAATAAAATAAAGTATTTATGGTCTGCACAAAAAATTAATATATCAGTAAAAGTATAAGATAGCCAACATGTAAAGACGTAAAGACTAGGACACTTACATCGCACTCGACCAACAAATTCGGGGTAATCAATTCCTTGAAGAATTACTTGGCGAGTGGTTTAAAGGAGTTCTCTTGAACCTCGTTGTCTGTATTGTTGTCCGAGATCCAACCCATCATTTCTATTAGGATATTGTGTGGAACATCGTGTGCTACGTTATATGTGACGATCGATCTGGATATTGACGTAGCTACACCTGGGAGAGGATGTTTAACCACACTTTTCTTTTTTACTTGGGTTGGGGGTGTATATTTATCAACAGATTTTCTCTTACGACTAATTCTCGAGATTCCTACATAAACAGATAACAAAACATTACTCATTAAAAAATAAAAAAATATAAACAAAGATTACTCATCAATAAATTACTCACCAGTGGAACTCCTTCTGTGGTCGTAACAATCCCAGAAGTGTTGCCCTTTGGGATGCCAGACATGTCAACCTCTGTATGTGACATGGTGAATAAGGCAGACATGTCGAGCTCTGTTTGTGAGACGTTGGCCTGTATAGGTTCGACGTCAATTGGTGATGTCGTGGCAGTGGTGGTATCGGGTTGTACAAGGGGGGTGGGAGTAGGTGAAGTGGTGGTATCGGGCTATAAAGGGGGGATGAGAATGTGAGTGTCAGAGGCAGTTGCAGTCGTATCAGGATCCCGAGATGGGGTAGGTGACCTGGTCGTTTTCTCATTCACCGTGGAACCCTTCAATTAGTAATGTAAAATGATGAGTTTATGAACACGTAAAAACTAAACACATAAAGACATAAAATGATGCCAACCTTGCACATAGACTGCAACAATGACAGGATGGCCGACAATTGCCTTTTCATGTCAGTCATGTTTTCCTCCATACTGGATACACGACTATCTAAACCCAATATACGGCTATCCAACTTCGATACTGAACTGTCAATGGACCCCAGGTACGAATAAATAGACTTTTCGGGATTGACTCCCTCCCTGTGGCGAGTAGCACAATCAGGACACTTCTTATCCACAGGTCGCTCTCTACCGGAGTCCGAAATATAGACATCAACTTGGTTCAACTCGTCCTCCTCGTGTACGTCCCCCATCATATCATGGAACATATCATCACTAGGTGTGTATGTTCCTCCTTCCACCCTTCTATGTTCAGCATCCTCGTGCTCAGAATGCTTAGAAAAAAAAGAGAGAGATAGTACTCCAAGTTTTGAAACATCCTTGAAGACATTTGAGGTCAATTGCATTTTTTCTGTTTGTTTTTTCCCATCATTGCGACCTCAGTATAGTAAACTAGGCTTGATCGTACATAGCATCGGTCATCATTTGTCAAACTCTATGTTCCTTGTATTTTTCTGTCCAAGGTTGACGGAGTGTTGTTAAAAGGTTCTATTCGTCAACTCCAGATTAACCAAAATACTTGATAGTAGCAGTATTCATTAAGAGGACTGTTGGATTCCGATCAAACTCGTGTTGGGGATTTGCCACAAATCATCATCATACAAAAAGTTATCCTTCGAGAAAAGTGACAACCTTCCTATAGACGAGAGAGATGATAATGAACTAATCTGTCCTTTTTACTCATCTCTAAGCAACAATTGCGAATGGATCAATTGGGTTGTTATAAACATTCCATGTCAACGCTACAAATTGCCCAAAAATCTGTTCTTCTTTTGAACTGATGCCACTGTAGTTGCGTTGGAAGCTCTCTTTCACACTATCTGGTTTACATTAGCAATGTTAGGCTGCAAGTGGTTACTTGAGCTCGAGGAAATCGGTCGGCTTTCACAGGCTATTTTTGTGAAAACATGTTAGCCATCTTTAAATCACTTCTGGTAATGAATAAAAAATTCAAATCATTAAAAATCCTTTGTAGAAAAATTAAAAGAATGTAAAACAACAAATCCTATTTTAAATCTTCGGCTGTGATTTGCTCTCTGTTAGACTTCCTCTGCGCTAGATTACACTCTCCTGCCTAGATTCTCTCTCACTGGCTATCCGCTCTCGAGTAGATTCGCTTCAACGGTGGTCGCTCTCTCCGGTAATCAGCTCTCTTCCAGTTTGCTCTCTCAGTAAACTGTCTCCTCCGATGTGCGTCTGCTCTCAACTTATATCCTCACATTCCTCTCTTTTTACTTGTTTTCAAAACCACAATAACACATTCAAAAACTAAGAAAAACAAACAAAAAAAAACCATAGGTTCACTTATCTCGCTCACATTCGCTTCTCTGGTGTCCATCTACCGATTTTACTCATCATTTATCTCGCTCACAAACTCTTTTTACTCGTCTTACAACCACAGAACAACATCGAAAACAAAAAAAAAAACTATATCAGTGTATTTCTAAACCCAGACCGACTCAACAAAGCCCATTACGGATCAGTGTAAGAACATTTTTAGGCACATAATGAAAGATTTACCGATCAGATTCGATTGTGCGACACAAGAAGTAGAATTCGTTTGCAAGTCAGAAATAGTTTTTTCGTTTATGAGTGATACGAAGTCGTTTGCCTTGGATAAATTTGAAAATGAGAATAGTTTTAGTTTTGGTGGGACTTATACTCAGTAAAGAAGGATAAGAGGACGAGAAGTAAGGGCAATTTACGTAAATTTGGTATGGCGATGATGTCACAGAGGGTCCAATTGACATTATTTTTTAAAAAAATGGGTCATTTTGACATTTTGGGCCCAATTTTTTGGTCAATCCGTCACAAATTTTTCAAATTTGAAATGGATATTCTCACCTATATATTGTAATTTTAACATCTACCCATGACATCTATTTATAGGTAAAATGGCAAAGTAGATGTGGTTTATTAACAGAGTGGACACCAAAGAAGCATGAATAACTATAAGGCACATGGACAACATGAAGGATTAGACATGACTTTTAGGACACTAAAACAATGGAATCATATCTATTTATTTATTAATAGTTGTATTTTTTGTTTTTTTTTGTTTTTTTGTTTTTTGTTTTTTTCTTTTTTTTGTTTTTTGTTT